>NC_057806.1:77054353-77058881 GCF_018294505.1 Triticum aestivum | reverse complement strand
GGAAACTAGGGCGGCAAGAGTGGAACAAAACACCAGGCATAAGGCCGAGCCTTCCACCCTTTACCAAGTATATAGATGCATTAATTAAATAGATATATTGTGATATCCCAATAAGTAAGCATGTTCCAACAAGGAACAACATCTCCATGTTCCAACAAGGAACAAACTTCGATCTTCACCTGCAACTAACAACGCTATAAGAGGGGCTGAGCAAAGCGGTAACATAGCCAATCAACGGTTTGCTAGGACATGGTGGGTTAGAGGTTTGACATGGCAATTTGGGTGGCTGACAAGCAAAAGGTAGGCATCGTAGCATTGGCATAGCAAGAGCGAGCAAACTAGCATAGCAAAGATAGTAGTGATTTCGAGGGTATGATCATCTTGCCTGAAATCCCGCAAGGAAGAAGAACGAGTCCATGAAGAAGACAAACGGACGTAGACGAATGGATCCTCACAACCTCGACGTTATCGGAACCAATCCGAAGAAGCAGACACCGGAAAAGAAGCACACAACATAGTAAACAACCCACACATCAACATGGCATGATGCACAAACAAGTATGATGCATGTCCGATTTAATGAAGCATGGCATGGCAAAATGCAACAAACAATCCTACAAATTAAGTGGAGCTCAACATGCAACTCCGTTGCATATTGACGAAACACCACATGACTTATTAGTTCTCGCTCGTTAGGTACTCAACAATATTAAATGTTGTTTAAGCATGGCAAGTGGTGAAGCATAACAAAACTATATCATCTAAACAATTTAAATGGGGCCGGATATAAAAACAACAAATCCGGTAAATCCCCATATGCATTTAGCAATTTAATGCAACAAGAAGTTTAAACATTTTAAATGTTGTTATCATGATGCAGATGACATGAACAAGTTTATGCAATTTTTATTAAAACTTGACAAGAGCATTATTATGAAGCATTTGACATCGTGGTGGAACGGAAAAGGGTGCCACGACGACGAATCCGAAAATGATGCCACGACAACATATCGGTTATCCGGTAGCCCACGGGGATACCGGTGCAAAAGGAAGTGACGGGAGCGTGTCATGCAAGGATGGTGGGGTGCTCCCGATTACGGGGTTCCCACATGTCAGTGGCAAGGCAAAAGAGGGGCAACGTGCACCGAACAACTCCGACACGGAGTAAACACGAGCATTTCGTACAACACGCAACATTTGTTCACGGGCGTCGTCTCGGGGTTATACCTTCGAAGCGTGTGTTGTCGGAACGGACCAAGTTCGATGCGGTGTAGGGGAAGTAGACGTTCACGGGTCGACGGTAGTGGTACATCTCGTAGACGTTCGTTTTTCGGAGAGGTACTTGACGAATCCAACATCTTCGGGGCGACGGTAGTGGTTCACGGACGTCGTGGTACTTGTCGGTCCGGTCTTGGAGAAGATGTACTTGGCGAATCCGCGTAGTCGTTCGGGCACCTGTGGAGGAACTTGACATTCACGGTGTCCCGGTCTTGGCCATGGAGAGGGGCGCAGCCCACACAAGGAGGGGGAGACCATGGTGAGTGCACTGGGCCTGCGCGTGTAGCGGTCAACGGGGCTGGGTGCTGCTAGTCATCTCCTTCGCTAGGAGACGGAACGAAGGCGCGGCAGGAGTGCAAGCGGGGGGGATGGCGCTGGTCGTCATCGTTCGGCGCAGCAGAAATAGGGTAGGCCAGCGACGGGGGTTTGGGGAGGTCGATCCGGTCGACTCCGAGGCTTGGGCACGCCGGAGCTTCAGACTGGAGGCGGCGGGCGGCATCCACAGCCATGGCTGCTCCCGGAGCTTCGTCACAGGCGCACGGACAAAGGCAGGGCACTGGAGCTCGAGGTCGATGGCGTCGGGCGCGATGGAGCTCGGTGGGCATGCGGCAGAAGGAGCAACTCCGGCAGGACGAGGGGCTCGGCGACGCGGACTTGTGGCGCCGGCGACGGGCGCGATGGCTGCAGGCGCAGGTGCTCGAGGAGCTCCTCTCCTCGGGCGCCTGGGCGACGACCACGGGACTTGCAGCGGCATCGGCGGGAACTTGGCGCGGCGGCATGGGCACGATGCAGAAGGGGCCCGAGCGAAGCTGCTCCATGGCGAGGCGACGGCGTAGGAGGAGGTCGGGCAGGGCTTGGCGCGCAGAGCTTGGCGGCGACCATGGCGCCATGGGGATCGGGCTGTGAGGCCATGGCGAAGGAGAGGCGAGCTCCTGGCGCTGGCTGCGGGGTGCTATGCGGGTGTGTGTGTGCGCGCGGCGGCGGTAGGAAACAGAGGAGGAGAGGGATCGAGGGAGGAGCGAGACGAGGGAGAGATCGATGTGCGGGGCTCTCCTGGCGGCGCGAGGGGAAAAACGAGAGGGAGAAGGGAGTCGGGCTAGGGTTTAGGTTAGGGAGTGGGCTGCGGGAGGCCTTGGGCCAAATGGGCCTAGCTGGACACAAGTGGCGGCTGGGCTTCTCTCTTCCTCCTCTCTCTTGATTCTACTCTTAACAAAAACAGAGACAAAAAAATAGGAGAAAGGAAAAGAGAGAAGAGAAGGTTAGAGGAAGAATTTGGGCACGGAGATAATTTTCACGGACTCAGAAAAATGTGCACGGTCCGGGAAAATAGAAAAAGGTCAAGTTGAAAGATTAAATTCAAATTCCTTTGAATTTAATTCAAAAGGTTTGAACTAGGATAGGTTTTTTTTCGAAGTGCCCAAAAATGTTGAGAAATTAGGTGGAGCTCCGGAAAATGACGAAAGGATATATGGCAAAGTTAGAGGCCAAGAATTGAAATAATAAAAGGCATTGGAATTTTTGCAAGTGTGTTATGGTGACTCCAAAGAATGGATTATTTTATAATAGCTCCACTAATATCGGGAGGATATATTATAAAGAGAAGTCATCCTTCCCTCGATTTAAATGGATCGAAGATCCATAAAATTTATTTAGTTGAGTAAGAAAAGAAAAGACATGATGGCATGATGACATGATGCAATGCACATGATGCAATGATGAATGCAACACGCAAGAAAAAGACAACGCAACAACATCGAATAACTGCATGACACCTGGCACATCGGTCTCGGGGCGTTACGGAGCTGTCAGTTGGTGCAGTTCTAAACAAAGTGTCGTGGCAGGATCTACATGTGAAGTGGAGTACATAGCTGCTTCGGAAGCAACAAATGAAGGAGTCTGGATGAAGGAGTTCATATACGATCTAGGTGTCATACCTAGTGCATCGGGTCCAATGAAAATCTTTTGTGACAATACTGGTGCAATTGCCTTGGTGAAGGAATCCAAATTTCACAAGAGAACCAAGCACATCAAGAGACGCTTCAATTCCATTCGGGATTTAGTCCAAGTGGGAAACATAGAAATTTGCAAGATACATACGGATCTGAATGTTGCAGACCCGCTGACTAAGCCTCTTCCACAAGCAAAACATGATCAGCACCAAGGCACCATGGGTGTTAGAATCATTACGGTGTAATCTAGATTATTGACTCTAGTGCAAGTGGGAGACTGAAGGAAATATGCCCTAGAGGCAATAATAAAGTTATTATTTATCTCCTTATATCATGATAAATGTTTATTATTCATGCTAGAATTGTATTAACCGGAAACATAATACATGTGTGAATACATAGACAAATAGAGTGTCACTAGTATGCCTCTACTTGACTAGCTCGTTGATCAAAGATGGTTATGTTTCCTAACCATAGACATGAGTTTTCATTTGATTAACGGGATCACATCATTAACAGAATGATGTGATTGACTTGACCCATTTCGTTAGCTTAGCACTTGATCGTTTAGTTTGTTGCTATTGCTTTCTTCATAACTTATACATGTTCCTATGACTATGTGATTATGCAACTCCCGTTTGCCGGAGGAACACTTTGTGTGCTACCAAACGTCACAACGTAACTGGGTGATTATAAAGGTGCTCTACAGGTGTCTCCAAAGGTATTTGTTGGGTTGGCGTATTTCGAGATTAGGATTTGTCACTCCGATTGTCAGAGAGGTATCTCCGGCCCCTCTCGGTAATGCACACCACTCAAGCCTTGCAAGCATTGCAACTAATAAGTTAGTTGCAGGATGATGTATTACGGAACGAGTAAAGAGACTTGCCGGTAACGAGATTGAACTAGGTATTGAGATACCGACGATCGAATCTCGGGCAAGTAACATACCGATGACAAAGGGAACAATGTATGTTGTTATGTGGTCTGACCGATAAAGATCTTCGTAGAATATGTAGGAGCTAATATGAGCATCCAGGTTCCGCTATTGGTTATTGACCGGAGACGTGTCTCGGTCATGTCTACATAGTTCTCGAACCCGTAGGGTCCGCACGCTTAAAGTTTGGTGACAATCGTAATTAGGATTTTTGTGTTTTGATGTACCGAAGGTTGTTCGGAGTCCCGGATGTGATCACGGACATGACGAGGAGTCTCCAAATGGTCGAGACATAAAGATTGATATATTGTAAGCCTATATTTGGATATCGGAAACGTTCCGGGTGAAATCGGGATTTTACCGGAGT
>NC_057806.1:77000032-77054138 GCF_018294505.1 Triticum aestivum | reverse complement strand
GGGGGTTATTGGGCCTACATGGGCCATAAGGGAGAAGAGGAGAGCTGGCCAGAGCAGGCCGCGCGCACCCTCCCCCCTAGTCCGAATAGGACAAGGAAGGGGGGGGCACCCCCCTTTCCTCTTTCTCCCTTCTTCCTTTTCCAACAAGGAAAGAGGGGGGAGTCCTACTCCCGGTTGGAGTAGGAATCCTCCAGGCGCACCCCTAGGGCTGGCCGCACCTCCCCCTCTCCCTCCTTTATATACTGAGGCAAGGGGGCACCCCATGACACACAAGTTGATCCTCGTGATCGTTCCTTAGCCGTGTGCGGTGCCCCCTTCCACCATATTCCACCTCGGTCATATCGTAGCGGTGCTTAGGCGAATCCCTGCGTCGGTAGAACATCATCACCGTCATCACGCCGTCGTGCTGACAAAACTCTCCCTCAACGTTTTGCTGGATCGGAGCTTGAGGGACGTCACCGAGTTGAACGTGTGCAGAACTCGGAGGTGTCGTACGTTCGATACTTGGATCGGTCGGATCGGGAAGACGTACGACTACTTCCTCTACGTTGTGTCAACGCTTCCGTTGTCGGTCTACGAGGGTACGTAGACAACACTCTCCCCTCTCGTTGCTATGCATCACCATGATCTTGCGTGTGCGTAGGATTTTTTTTGAAATTACTACGTTACCCAATAGGACCGCATACTCGACCGCTCATGTCAAATACATGACACCCCCGACAAGCCAGCCAACCACACCAATAGGGATTGTTGGGTATTCAAGCAGGCCGGCAAGTTAAACGCCGAAAACGAAGATAAGGGGCCACATAGCGATGACGAGGAAGAGCCCCGGCAGCCGAACACCGAAGGACAGAAGAGGTTCCCCCCACAAGTGCGGATGCTGAACATGATATACGCAACCCACATCCCCAAGAGGGAGCGGAAGCATGCGCTTCGGGACGTATATGCGTTGGAGCCCGTCGCCCCAAAGTTCAACCCATGGTCCTCCTGTCCGATCACCTTCGATCGCAGGGACCACCCCACTAGTATCCGTCATGGCAGATTCGCCGCACTGGTCCTAGACCCAATCATTGACGGATTTCACCTCACTCGAGTCCTTATGGATGGCGGCAGCAGCCTGAACCTGCTTTACCAGGACACAATGCACAAAATGGGTATAGACCCCTCAAGGATCAAACCCATAAAAATGACATTTAAAGGCGTCATACCAGGTGTAGAGGCCCATTGCACAGGCTCAGTCACAGTGGAAGTGGTCTTCGGATACCCGGATAACTTCCGAAGCGAAGAGTTAATCTTCGATATAGTCCCGTTCCGTAGTGGCTATCATGCACTGCTTGGGAGAACCGCATTTGCGAGATTCAATGCGGTACCGCATTATGCATACCTCAAGCTCAAGATGCCAGGACATTGGGGGGTCATTATAGTTAATGTAAACACAGAGTGCTCTCTCTAAACGGAGGAGCACACTGCCGCCCTCGCAGCAGAAGCATAAAGCAGCCTCTTATGGCAACCCACTAGTTCAACGATTAAGGACCCGGACAACTTCAAGCGCGCCCGGAGTAATCAACAACTGGTCCTGGCACGTTCCGAGCTCGCATAGAAATGCGGCCCCCACCCCGGTCCCAGCCAAACGGCGAAACCCGTGCCACGCGTACATAATTACGCATTAAAAATACCATGGGCACAGGCGGGGAAGGGGGCACGACTGCGGCACGCCCCAAGACGCGGCTTAAACCGCACTAGGTGCTTTCCGCTTTGTTATTTTTCTCTCTTTCAGGACATTAATCTCTGGAAACCCTGTCTGGCAGCATGATTGCCGAACACATGTTGCAGCAACCAAGGAGGCAGAAAGCTACATCACACCATAGAACTCCCAGGTGGATTACGATAACGAGTGAAATACTTGCTTTAATATTATTCCTCAGCTTGCCCTTGGAGGGGACATAGTTCTACTTTTTGCTTATCGCACTACCTGTATCATTCTGCTCTAACACACGTTTTTTAATAAACAATGCATTGCATTAAGGCTTTTATTGCATTCTTCTTTATATATATATATATATATATGTTCATTCGTGACATCCACCACCCGTACACTCTGGTACGACTAATACGCTAGGGGCTTAAGCATACCCCACAATATGGCGTGAGAAGTCCGAACACTTTCGACAGTGCGGCACCCCGAACTTATAGCATTATATGCATCAGCTACGAATCATGTCTTGGGTCAATAGTTGGGTTTGCCCGGCTCCCATGTTTTGGTACCTTATGTTCTGCTATATCGGCTAAGGTACCACTGGGAGAACTACTGCCATTGTGCCCCGATTCTGCTGGGCTAAGCACCTCAGTAGAGAAAGCTAAAACTGACTGTCATGATAAGGCGAGAGACTGGTCGCTGTTCGAGAGGTTTTCGAGTCCAAAAACTTATGCCGCTTAGAGCGAGGAGTCATCCCTGTCCGGCTTAAGGCGTGTATCACGCCCCAGATTCGGCCTTCCGAAAACTAGGGGCTTCGCTGAAATTTAAAATTATAGAATTCTATGGCTAAGTGAGAGTGATAACGCATTATAGTTTGATTGCCTTGTTCGTTGTGCTGAGCACCTCCCTCGAAGGACCCAAAAATGGGAACAAGGGTGCTCAGCTTATCCCGAACACCCCAGCACTCGTGGCATGGGGGCAGAAGCCGATGACTACCATCTCTCAGATCTGATAAACAGCCGAACATAAGGTAATATTTTAAATTCAAACAAGCGTTGAATAGCGCATATGAACAAGTTTTCATGAATACAGGATTACACGAGCGAGTTCACTCAAATATTATACCTTTCGTACACTTGTCCGCTACGAGACGGGCACCCTTCAGGACACCCTCATAGTACATCTCAGGGTGGCGTTGCTCCTTGCCCTCCGGCGGCCTTTCCTTGATCAGCTTCACGGCGTCCAGCTTGGCCCATTGTACCTTAACACGGGCGAAAGCCCGGCGTGCACCTTCGATGCAAACGGACCGCTCGATAACTTCCAGCCGTGGGCAGGCATCCACAAGCCGCCTCACCAAGCTGAAGTAGCTGTTGGGAAGGCCGTCACCAGGCCACATCCGGACTATCAAGCCCTTCATGGCCTGTTCGGCCGCCTTGTGTAGCTCGACCAGCTGCTTTAGCTAGTCGCTCATAGGTACTGGGTGTTCGGTCCCAATATACTAGGCCCAGAACAACTTCTCCATCGAGCTTTCCTCCTCGGCCTAGTAAAATTTTGCAGCATCCGACATGCTGCCGGGCAAATCTGCGAATGCTCCTAGAGAGCTCCGTATTCGGGTAAGTAACAAGTAATTTACTTTCACATGCTTACTTTGCATATAGGATGCCTTACCCGCCGCTATCTTCTTCATCGCATCAATCTCCTGGAGGGCCTTTTGGGCTTCGGCCTTGGAATTGTTTGCACCCTCAAGGGCCGTGGCAAGCTCGGACTCTCGCATCTTCAAGTCAAGCTCCAGCTCCTCGTGCTTCGTCACGAGAGCGTGGAGCTCTTGCTGCACCTCGCCCACCCGTGCCTCATGCCTCTCCCGCTCGGTGCACTCCTTGGCTGCTTTGTTTTTGTCCTCGGACAACGCTTGCTTCAGGGTCGCCACCTTGGTCGTGGCCCTTGGCAAATTTACAATAGTCCTGTCATTTTGCAATCGCTTTCCTTTTATATAGATCCATAGACTAGGTACTACTTACCTTTGTTCTCCTCGAGCTGCCTCTTGGCAAGGCCGAGCTCTTCCTTGGACCCTTTAAGGTCTTGCTTCAGTGCGGCGACCTCTGCAGTCAGTGCGGCAGAGGCCAGCAGCGAAGCCTGCATACGCATATAGACATACTTATATCAGACTCATGCGATATTGTTTGAATCTCTGTTCGGCTTTTCTTTGTGAACACAGAACAGAGCATCTGGGGTTACTGCCTATGCGGTAATATTTCTCCTATATTTCAAAAACTTACCTCAAAGCCTGTTAGAAGGCTGGCACAGGCTTCAGTCAGTCCACTCTTGGCGGACTGAACCTTCTGGACCACCGCACTCATAATAGTGTGGTGCTCTTCGTCAATGGAAGCACTGCGTAGCGCTCCCAGCAGATTGTCCAGTGCCTCTGGATGGGCAGAGGTCACCAGCACAGGGTCTTGCCCCTCTTGGAAGAAGGCCGCCTTCCCGAGTCCGGAACCACTGGAGGTTCCGGCGCGGTGTTCGGCTGAGGGCCGGACTCTGAGCCCTGGGGGGTTTGCTCCTCCTGCTCCCGGAGTCTGGAAGGTCGCTTTGAGGCGCCTCAGGGACTGTCTCCCCTCGACCTAGTGCCTCTTGAGACAACACCTCGGTGTTGTCCGTAGGGAAAGGGGAGGTGGCGGTCGGAAGTGGATCGCTATCCATATCCGACGAGCCCAGGGAGCCGTCCGACGAGGATACATCGATACGGGTTCGGGGCGGTCTGCAAAATCGTAATTCGGCATTAGGAGAAGCAGTGCGACAAAGTAATGCTATGAGTTACTCTGGTATCTGAATACTTACGACTTCGCCAGGGGCTTGGCCCTAAGCAGCCACTCGTCTTCACCTTCGGCGGCGGCGGTGGAGTAGTCCGGAAGGAGAGTCCTTCCCTTCTTGGACCCTTCGCCCCCCAGTAGGGGCGGCCTTCCTTTTCTTGTCTCCCCCGACTGGAGGGGGAACATCTTCATCTTCCTCCCCGTCTTCGGGGGAGGAGTGCATCGCGGAGTTATCGGACGATGAGTCCGATAACACCTGGAGCCGGGAGCTCTTTCGGGTTCCCTTGGCCTTCTTGGTCTTCTCCGGCACCTTGTAAGGAGCCGGAGTCAGCATCTCCGTCAGGAGAGCGTCCGCAGTGTCTTCGGGCAGAGGGGCCGGACAGTTAATTTGCCCCGACGTCTCCACCCAGTCCTATCAAAGGCATGGAGAACAGACCCCACACGTGGTTAAGCTAGGGGAAATAAATATCCTACCGGATGTATAGAACTCACCGAATGCGCTCGGTGCTTCGCGCTTAGCCCTCGGTCCTCGGTGAGAGAGGGAGGGACCTCGGCACTGTCGGATTTCGGGTTCCGGCAGACCCTTGAGGTTCGAACACTGGGGTGCGCACGGAGATCTCTCCCCTACCGATCTACGTCCGATCCTCTCGTGCGAACTAAGATCAAAATGATGAACAACACAAGAGACACGAGGTTTATACTGGTTCGGGCCACCGTTGTGGTGTAATACCCTACTCAAGTGTGTGGTGTGGTGGATTGCCTCTGGGGCTGATGATGGACAGTACAAGGGAAGAACAGCATCGCGAGGGGTGTTCTTGAGCTGATGCGGTGTGTTCTACTTAGTCTCTACTGGGTTTTCTCCTTCTCTCTCTTTGCGGAGGCTAGCTCTATTTATAGAGGCCCTGGGCCTCTCCCTGAATAATTGAGCGGGAAGGGCACCAACAATTGGCCATTTTGAAGGGGAACATCTAGTACAAGTTATCCTGACCAAAGGTGGTCTTCGGCTGCCAAAAGCACTGGTGATGACGCCGTCTTGGGCTCCCCGGTGACCTCCGTCCGGCCGTCCGGCTGGTCTTGGTCTCGTTGCACCGGAATGGTAACCTTTGCGTGATACCTTGGCATGTGCTTGCCCCCTTTGCACCAAAGGGGAAACAAGGACCCAGCGCAGGCCGGCGCACGCCTGGAGCCCGCCTGGCCTTGATCTTCATGGCTTGCATCATGGGATCCTCGCGAGGTACCCTTGCATTGACCTCTCCGCCTCCTCGCGAGCCTTCCTGATGAGGCCGCTCTTGGGGAAGCTTCCTATCGTCCGCCCCGCGAGGCTTGGCCCCTCGCGAGGGTCTTGAGCTTGGGCTGATGAAGATGGGCTGCGCTGGGCCCCCACTTGAGCCACACCGCAGGCCGCAGGCAGGCAAGACCAGGGACCCCCGATCCCAGAACACTGATAGTAACCCCCGGGCCCAAGGCGCGCGCGGGCTTGGCGTAGCACAGAAGCGAAGGGGCAAGCACGAAGCGCCGCAGGCCCCTAACAGCCTGCGGCCTTGGACACCGCATGGTAGTCGATTGGACGTGGGCGTCTGCACTTCCCACGACGCCTTGGTACGCGCCCGACTAAGCAGACCCGTAGTTGCACACAGTTGTTCCTCCTTTGGCTGCCCGCTCGCCTCATACCTTTCCTTCTTCTCCGAGGTCCAACCTCCGCCGCCAATCCGGCTCGAGCTCTTCCCCTTCCCCAACACCATGGCGCCGATGTAGAAGGGAAGGGGGAAGAAGCCCGCGCCTTCGTCCTGCGCACCTCCAGCGACAGCTCCCACCATCGATCGGTTAATCATACTCAATCCGGAAGCCTTGGACAAGGTCCACTCCGCCCTTGCTTCCATCTTCAACGAGTGCGGCCGGACCACAATTGTGCCCACATCCCGCGCCTTTCTTGCTAGGACCGTCACGGAGGTCTGATTCTTCTCTGATGCCTTATGGGCGGGTTTGATTCCCCCCTTTTATGCTTTCTTCAATGCTGTTCTCTCCCATTATCAGATCCACATGAGGCACCTCGGGCCGGAGTCCATTACCCTTTTGGCTGTCTTTGCTTTCCTATGCGAGGCGATGATAGGCATCCCTCCTTCTGTTGCCCTGCTGCGCCACTTCTTTTCTCTGCGCCTGAGCGATCCCACTCAGTGCTAGGGGTGTGTAAGCTTCTTCCCCATGCCTAAGATGGCTGCTTCAGGGATTGACTTCGGCCTTCCGCCTTCTTAGGCCAAGTTCAGAGAGCGGTGGTTGTATGTGGACATCGGGGTGCCCAGCCCCTTGCTCTCGCACCCGACCTTGCCTGCTATTCCCAACCCAGGCTCGGGCCATGAACCGCTCGCGAGCCCCCGGCTCGCTTTCGTCTGGCGCCGCTTCGAAAGTTTAAGGGCGCACAATGTGACAACGCCCAAGGTGGTGAGGGAGTTCCTTCTGTGTCGCGTTGCTCCTCTCAAGCACCACTCTCGCTGGATGTGGGACTTTGCGGGGCGCGGAGACCGCATGCGGCTTCAGGAGGAGGATTTGGCGCCCGAAGTGCTGCGGACGGTGCTTTGGGTCTTGACTGGTGATCCTTCCCCAGGCAGCCTACAGAGCGGTGGCGTCCTTCTATACCTTTCTTCCGGCAGGGCTGATTTCGTGAAGCAGATGCCCAGCTTCGACGAGTGGGGGCTGCGCCCGGCTAGCCTCACGGGGCCACGCGAGAACCCAGTTGTCATGGTTGTTCCCCCTTCGCCCACAGCGGTCCCTCCTCAGGCGACAGAGCGGGGAGAGAGCCGACGGGAGCTGAGGTGGCTGATGTCGAGGTGGTGGCGCCGCGTGAAGCCTCGGAGGCGACGTTTCTTGAGGCCTGCCTGGGGCGGCGGTTGATGCAGGGTTTTGGCCTTCGGCTCCTGAGGCCGGGGCTCCCGAGCCCCCAACCGTTCTTCGTGAGGCAACGCCCGACGATGCCCCCAAAGCTGACTCCTCTGGCACCGATAATCCTGAGGCTTCTTCTGTGCCCCAGGACGACCCCCGCCCTAGGCGCTTGGGTCGGTTTCGTGTAGACTTCGAGGCCCTTCGCAAGAGGAAGGAGGCCTCGGGCGGCCGCAACCGCCCTTGCCGCTTGTTGAAGCGCAGGAAATACTTTCCCTGCTCATTTGCTCTGTTATCCTTGTGGCGGATTGTGGCCCTTCAGGTCCCGCCTTGCTGAGCCCGCCGAGTCGACCCAGGAGCCGGCCCCCGCAGCTTCACCCCCTTTGCTGGCTCCGGGTCTGCCGAGCTCGGGTGGCGCCCTCGCCGCTGGAGCGGTTGGTGGAGAGATCTGCTCCATAGGGCGCCTCGAGCTTGCTCGCCCGATGCCCTTTCTTCGCGAGTATTCTTGGGGCGCGTCAGGCTTGCCCCGCGCCCCTTCTCTGGTCATAGAAGGCGAATGGCTGAGGTCTATCCTTGGCTCCTCCTCCGTGGGTGGATCGATGCCGGGCCGGACTCTCAGGGTGGTCCATCCGGCGACGGCTGGGGAGGCAACCCCCTGTCCCACGCTTGGAGGGGGCTTACCTCCTCGGGGCCCTATGCATGCTCCAGCAGAAGAGGGTGATGTGGAAGATGTGCGCAGGCGCGGTGGGGAGCGTCGTGCCCTTCATGAAGAGTTCCTCCAGGGGGCGGCGGACGCGGTAAACCGGGTCGGAGCAGAGCTTGCTCCGAGGATGCGCGCCTCGAGGCTGAAGGCCTGTGCCTTGCTGAGGAGAGGCGCAAGCTGAAGGCTGAAGCGTCGCTAGTGGCTTTGCGGGAGGCTTGCTCCCGGGCCGTCGAGGAGGCTCAGGAGGCAGACCGACAACGCAAGGATGCGAAGGAGCACGTATGGGAGCTCCAAGACCGGAGCAACTCCACGCAGCCCTTGGGTCGATGCAGGAGGCCGTTGTCGACCGGGCGGAGCTCCAGAGGCGCGAGGAGGCGCTGACGCTCGAGGCCGCCAAGCGCAGCCTTGACCTGGAGCGGTTGGAGACGAGGGAGCGCCTGGCGGCCCAGGCGGAGGACGACGTTGCGGTGCGCGAAGCCCGGGTCCAGGAAGAGGTCGACCACAGGGTGGCGGGAGCTCGCTCGGTCCTCGAGCGCGAATACGAGGCGAGGTTAATGTTGATCGGGGCCGAGGCTGAGGGCAGGACAACGGCCATCAAGGCCAAGTTGGTTGAAGAGATGGCGTGCAGATTCCTCCGTAGCCGCCCTTGGTGCGGCACAGGCGGAGCTGTCCTCTTCCCAGGGGGAGCTGCTTCTTCTTCAACGGAGGGTCAATGACGCCGAGGCCATCGCGCGGCAGAACAAGGATGAGATCCGCCAGCGGAGGGTTCTGGAGCGTGAGCATGCTCCCATGCTTCAGACGCTCAGGGAGAGGGCCAACTCAGCCTTAGGTGAGATTTGCGAGGCTGCCGCTAAGGAGCCGCACGAGGCCAGCTACGCAGGCAATCTTCGGTTCTTCACTGATGTGGTGACGCTTCTGGAGGACCGTTCCGAGAGAGCCCGCGGGCTTGTTGAGGAGAGGAGCCTAGCCCTGCTCAGGCGTGTCTTCTCCCGTGTCTTCAGCCATTTGCAGGAGATGGACCCCCACTTTGACTTTGACGCTGCCATCACGCCTGTGCCCATAGCTTTCCAGGGTGACCTGGCGCAGTGGGTGGAGAACAACGTGGACGCCCTCGTCAGGGCCTTCGTGTCTGATGACGATGGTGTGGTCGTGGGAGCTGACTAAGGCGGCGTTATAGATGAGCCTGGCGCTGACGGAAACGCGGGTGGTGGGGGTGACGATGTCAGTGATGCCATTGACGCTTCCGAGGATGCCCCAGAAGACGTGGTGAGTGATATGTCCGACTGGCCGCATGTCTCTGCAGTTTATCCTACATGAAGAAGACTTGGGCTTGGCCCTGAAGAATATAAGAGCATTTTGGGAGGGGAGGCCCCTCATGTAAAGATTTGTAATCCGTATTCTGGTGAGCACAATGTTATGCGTGAGTTTAGTCGCTAGCCCGGTGATGGTTTGGTTGATTCATTTACCTTCTGGCCCTGGCGTGCCCTGAGCGGGCCTGCGGGGGGATGCTACGCCTCCGGCATCCCTTGATTAACCTGCTGATCCTGTGATGAGGACCTCCGGAGAGGGTGCGGAGACAGTGGTCCCGGCTGTAGGCGTGCCTGGCCCGGGCCGGCTCACGAGGGGCTCGTTAGGGGGGGGAGGTAGCTGACGCTAGCTTGGGGCGTAAATCCGAAACCAGAACGCGAGAGATTGCTCGAACGAGACTAAACACCCCCTCCCCGAATGCACGCCAGCTTCAAACTCAAATCCAACTTAAATCCAAACCGAAGAAACTTGCCGACAAGGAAGAAAAAAAAGAAAAAAGGCAGAAGAAAAGCAAAAAAGCCGCGTCAAGCACCTAGTCTAGTCTTCGACGTCTTCTCACCAGCGCAGAGCTAAGTGCTGCCACTGGGCGTGGGCAGGAGCCCCAAGGCCTGAGGCCGGCTCTCCTGAGACTCCGGGGCGTGTACAACCCCACTCATTATTACGTTAGAGTGTCACGGTGCGGCGAGCTTCACAGGCACTGGGCCTTCTTCACAGGTACCAGCCTTGCTTCATATCGCCAGACGAGGGCCCCGCCTTGTGCCTCACTCTGCCACCATTGACGGCGACCGGAAACCAAGGACGACGCTAATGGGGTAGAGTGGTTGCCAGCAGTTCCCCCGACGACCATGGGTCCTCCGCTGGGGGCAGGCCATGGGGAACCTCCCCGACAGAGGGCCTACCTCCTGAGAACACCTTGACCCGACCGCTGCGAGGGTGAGCTCGGATCTCGGCCCCTTTCCTGCAGCCCCCTGCACCCTCCTCCTGAGGGATAAGAGACTGCAGCATTGGGGCAGCCATCCGCTGCGGCAACCTGTACCTCCTGCGACCCATGGTTAGCGTAAGCTTGCTCCTGAGGGATGAGTGGTACCCGATAGTTGCTTCTGTCAATGCGGTCGATGCTCTCTTGGGGTTCTTGAAAGAGCTCGACTTCCGGCGCCTCCTCGTCCTAGCCGGGCCCGAGGAACGAGCCGTGACCTTCTTCCAGCTCGCGCCCTTGATCTACCATGCGGGGTACATAGGCCTCAGAGGAAACCACGTCGTGGACCTCGCTATAGCGCCCCGCATGCCACGTAGTCTGGCTTGCGGCGTTGCCTTGTATGTGATGACGTGGTGGTCCGCCGAGGCCAAAGGTCGCGGCGCGCATCCCTTCGCCGGCCTGGGGAAGGGCCGGCGCCATCAGCCACTCGGTGCTGGCAGAGGTGTTGGCGCTGGACTGGCCCTGGGGCCCGCCTAAAATCGCGTGGGCGCGCATAATGCCGTCGTGCGACCTGTCCTGGATCTGGGTCGGCAGCTGGATGCAAAAAGGGGGCGCTCCTGAGGCGGCGGCGTCTAGGAGCTCGGCCACTCGCTCCAACAACACGTCGCGGCCGCCTTCCAGCAAGCGGCACCGTAGTAGCTCTCGGGCCACCGTGAGCGCGGCCCTGGAGTTGGCCTGCTCCCGTCGGGTGTATGGTGCCGTGGTAGCGGCGTGGTTCGAGGCCCTTGCTGCGGACCGCACCTGCCGTGGCGTAATGGCAGGCGGCGTCTGGCCGCGTCGCCTGCGTCCCACAGCACCCTGCGGAGCGCAAGCTGCCTGAGGCGCAAGGTTGAGGTTGCCTTGAGACGGCAACACAGCGTGGGCGGGCCACGCCGCCCAGCGGTCGGCGTTGGCAGCCGGGTTGCTTGACATTTAGGTGCCAAAGCGGTGGAACGCAATGCGGAGGAAGAAGGACTCCGGCGCACCCCTACCTGGCGCGCCAAATGTCGGATTTCGGGTTCCGGCAGACCCTTGAGGTTCGAACACTTGGGTGCGCGCGGAGATCTCTCCCCTACCGATCTACGTCCGATCCTCTCGTGCGAACTAAGATCTAAATGATGAACAACACAAGAGACACCCGCGAGGCCGGCGCCCACCTGGCCTTGATCGTCATGGCTTGCATCATGGGATCCTCGCGAGGTACCCTTGCATTGACCTCTCCGCCTCCTCGCGAGCCTGCCTGATGAGGCCGCTCTTGGGGAAGCTTCCCGTCGTCCACCCCGCGAGGCTTGGCCCCTCGCGAGGGTCTTGAGCTTGGGCTGATGAAGACGGGCTGTACTGGCCCCCCACTTGAGCCAAAGCTGCAGGCCGTAGGCAGGCAAGTCCGGGGACCCCGTTCCCAGAACACTGATAGTAGCCCCCGGGCCCAAGGCGCGCGCGGGCTTGGCGTAGCATAGAAGCGAAGGTGAACATCTAGTATAAGTTATCCTGACCAAAGGTGGTCTTCGGCTGCCAAAAGCCCTAGTGATGACGCCTTCTTGGGCTCCACGGTGACCTCCGTCCGGCCGTCCGGTTGGTCTTGGTCTCGTTGCACCGGAATGGTAATCTTTGCCTGATACTTTGGCCTGTGCTTGCCCCCTTTGCACCAAAGGGGAAACAAGGACCCTGCGCAGGCCGGCGCCCGCTTGGCGCCCGCCTGGCCTTGCTCGTCATGGCTTGCGTCATGCGATCCTCACGAGGTACCCTTGCGAGCCTGCCTGATGAGGCCGCTCTTGAGGAAGCTTCCTGTCATCCGCCCCGCGAGGCTTGGCCCCTCGCGAGGGTCTTGAGCTTGGGCTGATGAAGATGGGCCGCGCTGGGCCCCCACTTGAGCCACGCCGCAGGCCTCGGGCAGGCAAGTCTGGGGACCCCCGTTCCCAGAACGCCGACATGCTCCCTTGAACAGCACCTTCCAGATGTCCTTGTGCGTCGTGTCGAAGAGCTCGCTCAGAGTCTGGTGCTGGGCCGGGTCGAACGCCCACAAGTTGAAGTCCCGTTGTTGGCACGGGAGGATCCGGCGGATGAGCATGACCTGGACTATGTTGACAAGCTTGAGCTTCTTGCTTGTCATGTTCAGGATACATTTCTGGAGTCCGTCCAGCTCCACCGATGAACCCCACGACAAGCCCTTCTCTTTCCAGGAAGTGAGCCATGTAGGGAATCCGGATCGAAACTTGGGGCAGCCACCCATTCGCGCGGCTCGATGATGTAGAACCACGCCGATTGCCACCCCATTATGGTCTCCACGAAGGAACCTTTAAGCCATATAACGTTGGGCATCTTGCCAACCATGGCTCCGCCGCATTCTGCTTGTTGGCAGCCCACCACCTTCGGCTTGATATTGAAGGTCTTTAGCCATAGGCCGAAGTGGGGGCGGATGCGGAGGAAAGCCTCATAGACGACGATGAACGCCGAAATGTTGAGGATGATGTTTGGGGCCAGATCATGGAAGTCCAACCCGTAGTAGAACATGAGATCAGAGACGAATGGATGAAGGGGAAACCCCAGTCCGCGGAGGAAGTGGTGGAGGAAAAGTACCCTATCATGGGGTTCTGCGGTAGGGACTATCTGCCAAGCAGCGGGCAGCCGATGTGCGATATTTGCGACTAAGTATCCGGCTCCGCGCAGCTTTTTTATGTGTTCCTCCATAACGGAGGAAGCCATCCACTTGCCTCCCGCTCCAGACATGTTTGGAGGAGGTTGAGGAGAAATATGTGGACTTGGGCGTTGGGGCTCAAGTGCGCAAGAATGGATGGGCAAGGAGGAAGAAGGCGTGGGTAGAGAAAGGCTAAACCTTATCCCTTTATAAGGGCGGCCAAAACTATGCGCCCCCACTAGCCTAGTAAAACTCGCTTACCCCCCAAGCGCCGTAATCGATGGCGCGGTTGGGTTACCCACGCCCGTATTAATGAAAATCCCGTAATAAGGGGAACACGATCTCTGCTTTGACAAGACGTGTCAAGAAACTGCCTCGCGTTATGAGCGGGCCTAGTCAAAGGAAACGGTTCGAATAATCACCGGGCTATGGCATAATGTTATGTTGCGAAAACGTGTCGGCAGATTAGATTTGTGGAAATATTATTCTCTCTACGGTGGTATGTGGAAATTATTTTGCTGGGTCGGACACTATCCTTGTATTCAAATTCTTCCGTGATGTATTCGGAGGAGGAACCCGCCTTGCAATGCCGAAGACAATACTGCGCACCGGACTCATCGTCATTGAAGCCTGGTTCAGGGGCTACCGAGGGAGTCCGGGATTAGGGGGTCTCCGGACAGCCGGACTCTATCCTTCGGCTGGACTATTGGACTATGAAGATACTAAATTGAAGACTTCGTCTCGTGTCCGGATGGGACTCTACTTGGCGTGGAAGGCAAGCTAGGCAATACAGATATGGATATTTCCTCCTTTGTAACCGACCTTGTGTAACCCTAACCCTCTCCGGTGTCTATATAAACCGGAGGGTTTACTCCGTAGGACAACGACAATCATACCATAGGCTAGCTTCTAGGGTTTAGCCTCTCCGATCTCGTGGTAGATCAACTCTTGTAATACCCATATCATCAAGAATAAATCAAGCAGGACGTAGGGTTTTACCTCCATCAAGAGGGCCCAAACCTGGGTAAAACATCGTGTCCCTTGCCTCCTGTTACCATCCGCCTAGATGCACAGCTCGGGACCCCCTACCCGAGATCCACCGGTTTTGACACCGACATTGGCACTCGGGCCCTACTGACAAGCATTAAGCATAGCAAAGTCATAGCAACATCAATCTCAGAACATAGTGGATACTAGGGATCAAACCCTAACAAAACTAACTCGATAACATGATAGATCTCATCCAACCCATCACCGTCCAGCAAGCCTACGATGGAATTACTCACGCACGGCGGTGAGCACCATGAAATTGGTGATGGAGGATGGTTGATGATGACGATAGCAACAGATTCCCCTCTCCGGAGCCCCGAACGGACTCGAGATCAGCCCTCCCAAGAGGTTTTAGGGCTTAGCGGCGGCTCTGTATCGTAAAACGTGATGAATTCTTCTCTCTGATTTTTTCTCCCCGAAACACATTATATAGAGTTGGAGTTGGAGTCGGAGAGGCACCAGGGGGCCCACGAGGTAGGGGGGCGCACCCTAGGGGGGCAGGCGCCCCCCTAGTGGAGAGGTGGTGGCCCCCTGTCCTTCATCTTTTGCAGGTATTTTTATATTTTCCAAAAACTTGCTCCGTGAAGTTTCAGGTCATTCCGAGAACGTTTGTTTCTGCACATAAATAACACCATGGTAGTTCTGCTGAAAACAACGTCAGTCCGGGTTAGTACCATTCAAATCATGCAAGTTAGAGTCCAAAACAAGGGCAAAAGTGTTTGGAAAAGTAGATATGTTGGAGACGTATCAGACATCGTCGAAATATCGCTCGGGTGTGCGGTGCTCCTTGCCCTCCGGCGGCCCGCTTGTGACTTCAACAACATTCATCTTCGCCCACCACATCTTGTAGCGAGCAAAGGCCATACGGGCACCTTCAATACAGATGGAGCGCATGATAACGTCCAGCCGAGGACAGGCGTTCACCATCCTCCTCACGAGTCCGAAGTAGCTGCTAGGCATAGCTTCGGCTGGCCGCAGCCGGATTATCAAATCCTTAATGGCTAGTTCGGCCACCCTATGCAGCTCTACCAGCTGTTTCAGCTAATCGGTGAAGGACACGGAATGCTCTGGTGCCGCATACTGCGACTAGAAGAGCCTCTCCGAAGAACCACCCTCCTTCGGCTCGATAGAACTCCGGGGCGTCTGATACACTACGTGGCAAATCCACAAAAGCCCCTGGGGAACTCCGAACCCAGGTTAGTAAAAGGTACTGTTTCTCCTCATACTTGCTTTGCATCTTAAAGGCCTTACCCGCTGTGATATTCTTGGCCTCCTGGATCTCCTGGAGGGCGGCCTGGGCCTCATTCCGTGCGGTCCCCACGCTCTGACGAGCCTTGGCGAGTTCGGTCCCTCGAACCGACGCATCATGCTCCAAGGCATCACATTTTTTCACCGCATCCTGGAGCTCCTGGTGGACTTCTTTGACCCGGGCCTTTAGCTTCTTACGAGCGGCTTGCTGCTAGATAGCCTGCTCCTCGGCCTCGCCCAGGGCCTTCCTCAGGGCCTCGACCTCGGTCGCGGCTTCTGCACATATCACAGCACCGCTGTCAATATATAGTGCTTATCCTTTCCCGAACATATAGCAAGTCGTTCCTCACCTTGCTTCTCCTGGAGCCGAACCATAACCTCGTCGAGCTCGTTCTCGGTCTGCTCCAGCCTTCGCTTCAGCTCGGAGACCTCGGCAGTATGCGAGGTTGCGGCCAACAGGGACGCCTGCTTATCGATACATATTCAGTCAGCCTCTTATAATTAAGGATTGATCCCCTGTCCGGTTCTGCTCGCCGAACATCGGACATCATCTCAGGGGCTACAGACTATACAGGGTTTTTCTCTTTGTTACCTCGAAACCTATTAACAGGCTGCTGCAGGCTTCATTCAGACCGCTCTTGGCGGACTGAACCTTCTCGATCACTGCACCCATAAGGATACGGTGCTCGTCCACGACGGACGCGCTTCGTACCGCCCCCATCAGGTCATCTGGTGCTCCTGGATGGACAAGAGCCACCGGTGGAGGCGACGCACCCCCTTCCTTCAAAGGGGGCTGCTCGCCCGACTCCGGAGCCATATGTGTCTCTGGAATCGTATTCGGCTGAGGGCTGAACTGGATATGGCCCTCCTTGCCAGTCTCCATGGGGATTGGCTCCACCATGTGTCCGGCATAACACCTCCCTTCGGAGCGGTCCTCCGGGATAACACCTCGGTGTCGTCCCTGCCCCCGAGGGAGTAAGCAGGCGGTGGCGACATGCTCGCCATCTTCGACGAAGCCAACGAACCTCCAGATGAGGATCGCTGGATAAGGTCACGGGCCAGACTGCAATAGCGTGGATTAACCATGTTATAATAATAAAAAGAAAGGGCTGGTTGTGTGCATAAATAAGCCATGTCACTTACGATGTGGCCTGGGGCCTAGTACGGGGGCGACGTTCCGGACTACTGTCAACGTCCCATGCGGTGTTGACTGCTGGGGCGCCCTTCCCCTTTTTGGGCGCTTTCGCCTCCGGATGTGCCGAGGCCACCCTCTTCTTCTTCTTCTCCTCGGGAGGAGGGTTGTTTTCCTCCTCCTCCTCCTCCTCTTCCTTGTCATTGTCCTCAGGGACAGAGGAATGGGCCTCGTCGTCTTCGGACGTCGTGTCCGAAGTGCCCTTGCGACGGGGGCCACTCTTCGCCCCTTGGCCTTCTTCTCCCGCGCCATAAATGGCGCCGGCACCAGCATCTTCGCCAGGCGTGGGATGACTGGTTCTTCGGGCAATGGAGCCGGACACTGGATCCGCTTCGCCCTCTCCACCCAGTCCTGAGGGAGCAATACTAAGATCTCAGACATCATCCTCAAAACATTTAAGTTGGGAATACATCAAAAGTAACATACCTCGCTGGCGGGGTGTTTACAATTGTGACCACGGTCTGAGTCCGTGGCCGGTGGCTTCTCGTTGCCCTTAAAGAGCAACTTCCAGGCCCCTTCGTGAGAAGTCTCGAAGAGCCTTTTCAGGATCTGGCGCTTCTTTGAACTGATCTCCCATAAAGGGCGGCTTCAACGCTGGCATGGAAGAATCCGGCGGACTAGCATCACCTGGATAACGTCAACGAGCTTGACGTGCTTGGTCACCATGCTTTGAACGCATGTCTACAGCGCTATCAGGTCGTCAGGTGAACACCAGTCCGGAGTCTTCTCGACCCAGGAGGTGAGTCGCATGGGAGCGCTGGAGTGGAATTCGGCAGCTGCGGCCCAGGTGGTGCCGCGAGGTTCTGTGATGTAGAACCACTGCTTCTGCCATTCCTTTACTGTCTCCACAAAGGTGCCTTTGGGCTGGGAGACGTTGGATAGCTTGCTCACCATGGCCCCTCTACACTCGGCGTGCTGGCCATGCACCACCTTCGGCTTCACGTTGAAGACTTTGAGTATAAGTGGGGATGGATGCGGAGGAAGGCCTCGCACACGACGATAAACGCCGAGATGTTGAGGAAGGAATTCGGGGACAGATCATGGAAATCTATCCCGTAATAGTACATCATCCCTCCGACGAAAGGGTGGAGTGGAAACCCTAGCCTGCGGAAGAAATGGGGAATGAATACTACCCTTTCTGTGGGCTCCGGCGTGGGGACGACTTGTCCCTCGGCTGGCAGATGATGGGCGATCTCCTTCGCCAAATATCCGGCCACCCGGAGCTTAGTAATGTCCTCCTCCTTGACGGAGGAGACCATCCACTTGCCCTGACCACCAGATCCGGACATGGTTTCTTGAGTGGAAAGGAGATGAGAACTTGGGCGATGGAGCTTGAGATCGGAACGGCGGAGACACACAGAGAGAGAGAGAGAGAGAGAGCGTGAGGAGAGGAACAGGGAATCCTTATCCCCTTATAAAGGTAGCAAATATTAAACGCCTCCTCACTCGCCTTAGGATTCACCTGTTCCCTAGGCCTGTATAAATGGCACGGTTGAGTTACCCATGCCCGCATTGATGAGAATCCCGCAATAAGGGGACACGATCTCTGCTTCGACAAGACATGCCAATAGCAACCGCGTCTCGAAGCGTGGAATGGCAGAAGAAAAATGGTTCGAAATTATAACCGGACAGACACGATGTCGCGTTGGAAAAGAGCTGTCGACAGATGAGATTCGTGCAAATATTATATTCTCTCTGCGGTTGTGTATGGTGTGCGTAACAGGTCAGGATACTATCATTGCACCCGAAGACTATCTTGGAGTTCGGAGAAAGGGGAACCCTTCTCACGATGCCGAAGACAATCAGCGCACGGGACTCCTCGTCATTGAAAGCCAGGTTCAGGGGCTACTGAGGGAGTCCTGGACTAAGGGGTTCTTGGGCGTCCAGCCTGTTATCCATGGGCCGAACTGATGGGCTGTGAAGACATGAAGGTCGAAGACTGCACCGTGTCCAGATTGGACTCTACTTGGCGTGGAAAGCAAGCTTGGCGATTGAAGATTCCTTCTTATGTAACCGACTCCATGTAAACCCTAGATCCCCTCGGTGTCTATATAAACCGAAGGGGATAGTTCGGAAAGGACATCACATATACTCATTACCATACCCACATAGGCTAGACTTCTAGGGTTTAGCCATTACGATCTCGTGGTAGATCAACTCTTGTAATACTCATATTCATCAAGATCAATCAAGCAAGAAGTAGGGTATTACCTCCATAGAGAGGGCCCGTACCTGGGTAAACATCGTGTCCCCCGTCTCCTGTTACCATCGATCCTAGACGCATTGTTCAGGACCCCCTACCCGATATCCACCGGTTTTGACACCGACAGGGGCCACTCATCGTACACTCCTGGAACCTTCCCTACATACACGGCATAGCACTTCTTCGCCATCAATGATCTATGTACCTGCATCGTCATATGAGTCGATAATATGCAACATATATAGTTGAGCAACAGAAAGAGATAGAGTTAGCAAAAATAGAATTAACATATCATAAGCACAAATAACAAAGTTCATCATACCCAAAATGCCCTAACTAGAGTGATCTTTGCTAGTTGAGGAGGATGGTTTAATTATATCACAAAGTTTCATCATGCATAACTCAAAGTTTCGTCATAGAGAAAGTATGGACTAAACAGACACATTGTCATATATCGCCAATCACTCCAACATGTTGTGCCATCCATCCAAATCAGGGAGGAAGTCCCCAAGCAAAGTGAAAGGCTTCAGCTTGAGACGCTGAGTGGCTATGCGTGTTCCGACGTCTTCCCATGATTTTTTCCCTTCTTTGTAGAACATCCCTATTTTTTCGAGGACCTCCTTCATGATGATTTGGGCAAGTTCACGCTAGATATGATAGAACTCAGCTTTGAGTCGGTGATCCGGGACATTTCCTAGTTTCTTTGCCCATTGTAGAATATGGGCATTGCCGGATCTAGGTGACATGCAAAGGTTCTGGTGATCTTGTCTATACTCCAGCATGTGGTGGAGTACATAGAATCCATCACTGAGAGTACCAATTGGTTACTGGATGCAGCAGAAGTCAGTCTTATGGCCGAAGGAGGGTGCATTGTTCCTTGTCTTCTTGAGCGTGATCTCTCCACCCCGTAGGCCGTAGCTTAAGATAGCACTGTCGAGAACATACTTTATGTGGGTGCAATTCTTTTTCTTCATGTTCTTCGATGAGTCCAAGTAAAGAACGTGGGAGAATTGGGGGTAAAGGATGATGAGGACGGTGCGCCCGTCACTGCGCAAAATAAATACACCTCAAATTAGCCTCCACGCACGCAAATAATGATTGAAATCGAAGGAAGGATATCCGCGGACGACTTACATGGGATGATAAGGCAGGAGAATCGTCTCCTTCTCCTTATTGCCGACCATGAAATCGGTGATGTAGTTACTCGTGTATTCACGATGCTTTGGGCAGACTGCCAGGAAGCCCTCGTGCATAAAGTACGAGTCAATGACATAGATATAAGGTATTTGCTCAATCCTGATGATGTAGTTCATGTACAAGGCAAAAAGGTGGACGAACGTAAAATCCAGCTTTGTCAAGTGAAACATGTTGAAGATGTAGTCGAATCGAAGGAATAACTTTTCCGCAGGGAATGTCTAGACATACAACCTTTGCTGCGGCACGTTAACCACGTAGAGGGGGTATCTCGGATTTTTCGAGGCGATAAGGCTTTTCTCTCTCCGCAACACATCGTGATGAAGCCTCCTTAGATCACCGTCTATGGCATCTACGGCTACCTTAGGTAGGACCGGATCACCGAGGATATGGTATTTCGCTGCATCTTCGATAGGTATACGGTCTTGAACCCGAGGCTGCGGAGGCGGGTGGGTCATAGAAGTAGCTTTGCCGTCATTTCGGTCTTTCTTCGGTCTCTTCCTATGCTTCTTTGCTATCGGAAGTGAGCCTATCATACGTTCAGCCTCCGACAATTCAGGCATCAACTCATCACGCTCAAACCCTAAGTCATACTACTGAGCCGTCAATCCCCCATCATCATAGGCATCGGTATTGAGATACCATAGAGGGTCAACATCCTCATCCATGGCATCATGCATTGTTTCTTCGAAGGCGGCGACGTCATCAGCCACTAATGGAGCCTCTTCCTCACATTGTCCACTATCACCCGGCACAACAGGCGATGCTAATTGGGTAGCTGGGGTGTTGGTGTTCATACCTTGCTGAGGCTGCTTGATTGTGGGCGTGCTCTCGACCGCCTCCACACGAAGCAGACTCTTCAGCCACAACAGGACCCAACTCTTGCAATCGCCAAGACGCCACGGGGTCTTGTCGTCATCTTCCCCTAGTGCTACTTGAGGAGCCAAATTCTCGTGGCCCAGTTTGACACTGGCCATGGAAATCTTGAAGACACCTGGGGGGATTGGCCGGCTATGGAACAATTGTTCCTTTGGCTTCACTATCTTCGCCTTTCTCATGTCCACCTTCTGGCCACTGATGGTGTACAGTATGGTGCACGGGGTTACGTCGGACTGCAAAGGCATGTCTGTGATGTGAGACATCCAAAAAGCAACGGAAATGGGAGATTATACATATATTGAAGAGGGCCGGTGTGGTAGGTAGTTATCGTGAGGGCGTCGAGCTCAGCCAAAGACGAAGCCCTGCCGAGGGCTCCTATGAGCAGGTGCAGGAGCAGGAACGGCTGAGTGAGCAGGTGCTGGTGCAACACTAAATGAGCTGCTCCCAAAGAAGATGGAAAATGGAAAGTCCGCTGCCACATTATCGGGATTTTGCTTGGTCCAATCACTACAAAAAAAGACACTTCCGTGATGATACGTGTTTGTCACAGTAGGTCACGTTTTTTGTCATGCATGTACATCCATGAAAATTTTATGAAAGAATCAAGATAGTCATACCTGTGCTGTCGTAGAAGTGTTCCATGACATTACCAAAATTATCATCACGGAAGTGTCCCCTTCCATTACGATACATCACGGGTCATAGAAGTGCTTTCTTCAAGGGTGACCGACACGTGGCATCCACCGTAACGGGTCGCCATTAAGCTATCGAGTCCGGTTTTGGATCCGATAACCCGTTAACATCCCAGACCAATGAGGATTTTCCATGTGTAAATTGTCATTGGCCGGAGGAAACATGTGTTGGCTCACCGTTGGGACAGATGTCATCCATTCATTGGACAGGAGGCGCCTATGATACGTCGACACGTGGCATGGCCCAACAATGGCCCATATAGGTTAAAAAGGCCGGCCCAGTCAAAGGCCCGTAGTACTTACTCAGGTACTAGTGGGCCAGCCCAATAACGGCCTGTTTAATAAGGCCCATTTATGGCCCGAAGCCAGATCTGGCCCGTTAATTGTTCACCGAATATTTGGGCCAATTACGTCCTAGTGACTTTTGGCCTGTTAGAGGCCCGATATAGACATGGGCCAATTTCATCCTGGTGTGTCTTTCGGCCTGGGAATGGCCCGTGCTGCCCATGGGCCATATATGGTCTGATGCTACATCCGGCCCACTAACGGCCCGTGATAAAGGTGGCAACAGTTCAGGCCAACGTGACTTTGGGCCTGTAAAAGGCCTGTCGTATAATTCGGTCTGTTGATGCCTATACTAAGCTTTCGTCCTGTTAAAGGCCCTTGATATCAGTGGGCCAACTCAGGCCTGAAATATGTTTTGGCCTGGTAATGGACCATCATATAACTGGGCCAAAAAGGCCCGGTCTACCTTTCAGCCTGCTGAAGGCCCATCGACGGCTAGTGAAAATTGAGGCCCAAGATGAATTTCAGCCTGCTAAAGGCCCATGGTTTCTTCTGGGCCGTAACAGGCCACCAGAATATTCAGCCTGTTAATGGCCCAAAGCTACATGGGCCAAACTAAGCGCTGGGTCCACAAAAGGCCCAACTAAAATTTGGGCCAAATATAGGCCAGAGTAAGTTTTGGGCCTGGCGCAAAGTGTGAGGGCCCCAATGGCCATTCGGGTCCAAGAAAGATGCAGGCCGACCCAATTGTGGCCCGCTAAAAACCAGGACTGTAAGTGGCGAATGTTTCGGCCCGGTCGACTACATCAGTTTTTTTTGAGATATCGAATGATGGCAGTAACTAGTAGGAATTAAGAACAAACCTACTCTATACAATAAAGAAATTACGGCATAGTAACTTAGAATAACCTACACTATACAATAAAGGATTTATGGCATATTACGTCCACTGGGCATCAAAGTTCGCCACCAGTGATCATAAAGCGCAATGAAGAAGAAGATTACAAAAACTAGGCACCATTGTAGCATAACAAAATAACACTGAACTGAGACCACTTCCAAGATAGTTCAAGAAAGGTTAGCCTTGCGCGGGAACTGCTGCGCAAGCTGCTGAGCAAGGCTGTGAGACCGGCCTAGCATGTCGGTAATAGCTTCCAGGTGTAGATGTTTAGCAATGAGGTTCTCATTGGTGTTCTCCACAATCTTTCTTAGAGATAGGACTTCAAGTCGAAGTTGAGTTGTAGAATGCCTTTCTACTAGAACTTGGGACTTAAGAAGTCAAACTGATTCAGACAGCGAATTCTATGAGGTCTGACTGCTAGTATCAAGTAACTTGAACACTACATCAAGACAAGACTTTGGGGTTGTCTTGCTATCTTCAAGATTTTTTCCTTCTTTGCTGCAATATATGTTGGGTTTGTGTCATAGCCTTCAGCAGACTTGTGCATGCCATCAGGCATATCACCCTAAAACAAGTAGAGAGATGACAAGTTTTGCATGTGTATAAACAAAGATGATAACTGTGCTGTCAATTCCATCCAATTTCAAATTAGAAAATAAAGAGTAAGTTCACAATATCAATAGCATAATTTGGCATTGTTCATAATGCGGGGAGCTTCACCACACTACTGGATTGCCATGTCAACATACCAATCATAGATGAAGGGCAAAGACAATCATTGTATCTATTTTGGTTAATGTGCATGGCATGTTGTTCATATCACCAGCCACATCAGTAAGACAAAACAGGAGATGACAAGGTGCAAACGTGGGCTGCTTCACCACACACTGGATTATAGATCCAAAAAACAAGCATACATATAGGGAGTATTGAGTAATGTGCATTGTATGAATATGGAATTTGGTTTTACAAGTAAAACTTGGAACTTAAGGTTGTTGCGAACATGCATTTTGATAGAAACAACAAACTAAACAGCAGTAAACGATAGGGAGTATGAGAAAATTAAACAACACTTGAGGATAAAGGCTTTAGAAGGACTGACTTACATTAATAGTTAACACCAGCTTTATAACACCCTTCTCCATGTCAAGGGAAGGATAACTCAAGAATTTCAGCACAAAATCTTCTTCATAAGCATTGCCTGTACTCTACATCTTGTAGAGAGCAATTATAGATATGATAATACTGGAAGGGATAGAGGATAATGAAGATAAGATGCAGATTGATGCTACATAATCAACTACCAATCCCTGGAAGTACAAGCATTACAGGACAAAATGTACTGACAAGAGCAATGGGGTACACTTCTGCACTGGCGTTGTCTGTGTATTCAACTTTTTGGTAAGATTAAATATAGATCTGATATTTTTTAGTAAATGGTGGGCGAGGGAGATAAGATGCAGAATGCTACACAATGAACGAATCCCTCTTCCCATAATACAAGAGTGTTTTGAACACAGGTGTACTGTACAAAACGTTCTTATATTATGGGACAGAGGGAGTAGCTGTTAATGTAAGTACAGTGATAGATGATGTTCAGTCCTTACAAAGAGGACTACAGAGCGAAATCTCTTCAAAAGCATTGGGTTGATTCTAAATTTATGTAAGAGTCCGTACGGATCTTATAATGTCCACCAAATGGACGATAACAAGGCTAACATGTGCAGTGATGCTACATAATCAAACAACTATGAAAGTAAGTATGGTCATACAGGGAAAGAGGTACTCACAAGAGCAATGAAGTGTGCAATATAGTTGCGAGATTTTGTGGTCCCTTGAGAATGAATGTTCTTCTGCTAACGGTTTTCATACAAGTGAGACGTTAAGGCAAATGCAGAAATGTAGTTCAAATTGTGATGTGATATCATAGACAGTACCTTACGCTGCAGACGAGACCAATGTGTAACAAGATTATTCCAGTCACTATTTGATAAATGTAGCACCGAAGACTTTACATAAATTTCGTTTAGAGGCTTGCCATCGAAGTACGCTTGCCTGAGGTAGGAACGATACTTCATCAACGAGTGCTTGAAAAGTGCAACCAACCCTTACTTGTCTTGACAATCCAGTTTGGTCCTTGCCTATTTAAAAGAATGAAATCTTGTGTCTTCTGTCAGTAGAAACATATGAGTAATTACCATGAATATAATTAGTACATTACTTACGCGTAAGTTGCGGAGGAAGACTGGAAATTGTTCTATGTCTGCGGTATAATCTTTCCATGAAGGAAAGATGCGCACAAAGTTCCTGACAACAATATAAGCTTCATCTTCTAAACTGCGAACAGGGGTCCTATTTGCTGCAATTGGGGCTCTCTCTGGTTT
Organism: Triticum aestivum; assembly: GCF_018294505.1. NCBI lineage: Eukaryota > Viridiplantae > Streptophyta > Magnoliopsida > Poales > Poaceae > Triticum > Triticum aestivum. Next base: position 77,029,132 of record NC_057806.1, on the reverse strand, counting down.
GAAAAGGGATTTGTCAACTGGATTTGGTGTACTCTTTGCTGGAATGGGGGTTTTGCATCATAGAGCTGGTGCTATGTCAACTGGCATCATCATACTGTTTGCTGCAGTTGGGGTCTGCTGAGTTGGGGCATCGGAAATGACCAGTGTAGTAAGGCTAGAGTCTGGTAGAGTTGGGGTGTTTTGTGGGTCAGGTGATATTGCAACTACACCTAATGGGCTATTTGATTTATCAGGTGTCACTACCTTTTCGAAATACTTTGATCGTGCTCCTCCGCGATCAGCAATCACCCTCTTCCTTTTGAACGTCTGATACACAAGAACATCATTTGAATGGATAAATATGGTATGATGACAGATGGAATATGTATTGAAAATGGATAGGCAGGACGTATTCACATACACGATGTGTAAACTAAGCTAATGGCAGTGCAACAAAGTAGAAACAATGCAAAGCATCAGTTGCAAGATATGTGCGACCAATATAACCTTGGAAAGTTAGAGCAAGCACCTTGATGGGTGAATAAGATAGGGCATCTGTCTCTGACTCCTCCACTAGGGAGCTACATTGACTTAGGTCTCCCTCTATCTCAGAATCACTGTTAGGATCATATTCTGAGCATGAATCTATAGGTGGTGAGCGTTTGGATTGCATTGCACCCAGACTTGATTTCAGTCCCTTAATGCCAAGTTTGACAGCCATGGCATTATTCTGCTTTATTCTTTTCATGCGCGCAAGCTCATAATCATTTTGAAGCTGTTCAGAATCTGAGATTCATGAAAACATAAAAAGTAGTCAGATTATCTATGGAATGCATTGCAGATTCAACTCGAAGAGTGTCTTCCTATAAACCCCTGCATATGCAAAGTTCACCCCCCAACCGTGCTGACCAGAACAAACATAGAAACACAAACCTCTTATGTCTCTATAACAGGCATACACACATTTCAAAACTGAAGTAGGAACATTAGAATCATATCAAATTCATATTTGAACAAATAAACTAAGGAATTATCAGTGGCATAATGTTTAGCTCCAAGGGTGGAGTGCTAGTAGTGCGACACAAAGCAAGTAGGCAGATTGTATTCCATGTAAAAGATCGTAGTCTATGTAAAAGCCGGAAATGACACTTTCTTTCTATACAATGCAGTGCTCGTTGCCCACACATGATGGAAGAGATCACACAGAGAAATACTATTCACTCATGTCTACGGTTCCAGTATTTTGAAACAGGGTGGTCCACCCTAAAAGAATATTGACAACAAATATGACAAGGCAAGCATAGATGTAGTGAATCAATCATTTACTTGTGAGCTTACTAGGATAGTTATGCAGAATTTTAACTGCAGTAAGAGACCGTCCAAAATCTGAATCAAGAAGTTTGTCTAGCACTTATTGTTTGCAACTAATCGACATGAATAATTGGATATCATATTGAATGAGTAAGAAAGACAAGTAAAATTGTCAACAAACCTGGCCTGCAGTGGAAATCTGGGTCAATGTCAGTACGACCAACAATCCAAAATGACTAGTGTCTGTTCTTAGGGACGGAATTTTGAAACCCTGTGAACTTTACAGGTACTAAAGATTACTAAAATACATCTGAACCATTAAGTGTAGGTAGCACTCAGCACACAACAAACCCTAATGACAGTTGAAAGAACATGCGGTGCCCCCATGTTTGGTTTTGGTAATTGATGACAATCTCTATGGACTAATGGTTGCCTTGAGTTATATTTGAAGGTTTTTCCACATGCTTTTGTTGGAGTACATGTGTTGGTTTCAAGGAGAGTTTGTGTCGACCAAGGTGCTATTCAAGGAATTATCCAAAGATTAGTCATGTGAGTGTTGAGCTTATTGCAAGCATGTCTTGAAGAAGAAGATTGTGTGATCACTCATATCTACCTTCAAGACATCATCCAAATGAAGAGAATTGGAAAGATTCAAGGTTGATCAAGATTAAGTCAAGAATGAATCATGTTAATCAACACACAAAGCATACAAGATGTACTGAGGGATCAAGTGATCCCATGGTATGGTAAGCATTGTCATTACACTTTGTTTGCTAACCCATGGTTTTCGTGAGAGTTCTTTGTGGGGTTAGGTTGCGATGTGCAAGTTCTAGTGGAGCATCACGAAGAGATCAAATGCTTGAAGCTTGCCGTCCATTATGGTAACAATGGATTTATGAAGATGTGTCGAAGAGTGGCTCACCCATAGTGGAGTATGGGGAGCAATCAACTAGTCTTCATCGAGCCAACACAGTCAAGAAAGGTGGTCCAACTTGAGGAAGTCAAGATCTTCATCATCTAGCTCAAGTGGACTATGTGCAAGACAAAGGTTTGCCCTTGATAGGTTTTCTATTTTACCGGTCTCATAGTGGTAGTTGGGAGACCGGGTTATAGGATCGATTAACGTACTATTAGGGGGGCTCTCGATGAGTAGCTTGATCGTATCATTCGTAGAGAGCTCAAACCATTGCATCCTTGCATCATCTTTCTTGGTTCTTGTTTGGTTCTCTTTGAGAGTTTTGGAGCTTATGGTCATCTTGATGACAAGCTCGAGTTCATCGAAAAAGGAGTTCACTTGCATCTTCTATGATGTTTTCGATGTTGGAGCTTATGCCCGTTCTTCTCTGTTGGAGGTTATGCCCGTTCTTCGCTGTTTTGATGCTACTCGTCGTCTTCTATCCAACAAGCTTGAGTTTGCTCAATTCGGAGCTCTTTTACAGAAGTTATGGTAGTTCTGGTTTTATGGGATCTGTTTCGGAAAAGTATGGGTGGATTCATCACGTACACATCCCCTTTGCACCCTCTGAGCTTTTCCCCTTCGTTGAAGGCTCCCTTGCGGCCTTCTCCCAGAGATCTGGTCCCAGCGGTAGTGTAAGTGCATCTAGTGCCACCCCTAGTTGGTTTTGGAGTATTGACGACAAACCTAGTTGAGGGACTAATGTGTTTGTGAGAATTGTAGGAAAACACAGGTAGAAGTCCCTCATTGATTCGGTTTTACTACCAGAGATGACCCCTAAAAATGTATGAAGACATTGAAGACAAAGGTGGTATATGAAGATATTCATATTGAAGACTATGACAAAAGAAGACACGTTATGAAGCTTATGGAGCTCGAAGACTTAGATCTTTCATAGTTCTTTTTCTTTTGTGTTGAGTCATAGGAACCACCGTACTGTTAAGTGGGGTCCAGGAGAACCAGTCAGAATGACTGAAGTGATGCCTAAATCAAAAACCTATGTCTTCAAGTGAAGACAATGAGAGCGAATCTTGTCCAGAGCCGGACAAGTCAGCTTTGCTTGTAGCCCAAGTAAAGTTGCCATGAGAGGTTGAAATCTGACCGTTGAGACACGTGTCAGTTCCTTAGTGACCCAGGGTCATTTCGGACAAATCAGGTCGGGTTGCCAAGTGGCTATAAATAGCCCACCCCCTACAACCATAAATGGTTGGCTGCTCAGATTTTAGTGCACGGCTTTTGCTGTTTGAGAGCAACCCACCTCGAAGCCTTTGAGAGAAAATTCCTAGTGAGGAGAAAAGCCCTAACCACCCAGAGCCAGAGTAAATTGGGCATCACTTAAGTCTTCTTGTCTGTGTGATCTGAAGACTTATTACACTTGAGGACTGTGAATCCTTCAGACGGTTAGGCGTCGCGTTCAGAGCATCCAAGAGACATTGTGGATTGCCAGTGAACGAAGTTTATGAAGGTTTGGGAGTCTACCTTGAAGACTTACCAGAGTGATTGGGCGAGGACTAAGTGACCTTAGCTGAAGGAGAATACGGTGAGGACTTGGTGTCCTGAACTGTGTGTTCAGGACTGGGTGTCCGGGACTGTGTGTCCTAAGGTTTAAATACCTAGCCGCTCCAACCAGACGTACAGTTGTCACAGCAACTGGAACTGGTCCAACATATCATTGTCTTCAACGAGTCAATGGTTTCATCTTCACTTCCTTTTCTTACTGTTACTCATTGTGAAGCCATTGCATGCTTGCTTTATTTTTTGTCTTCAGAACGTGAATGTATAATCTGTTTGGCTTCATAACTTCTTCCTACCTGATCCTTATTACACTGAAGCTGTTTGTCATTGTGCTTTCACTCTATTGAATACATGACCATGGCTGGCCTAGTGTAATCTAACTTCCGCTACATAGTAATAGGCATAATCTTTGCTGTTTGTCTTCATAACTCTAACGTTTTGAAGACTTTCATAAAAATCGCCTATTCACCCCCCTCTAGTCGATATAATGCACTTTCAATTGGTATCAGAGCAAGGTGCTCCCTTGTTTTGTGTGATTCGGTTTAACCACCTGGAGTTTTAGCTATGTCGACTGCAGGGATAATCAAAGTCTCCGCTGCTTGCCCCGTCTTCGATGGAACTGAATATCCCTACTGGAAGAATAAGATGCGCATGCATCTTGAAGCTATTGACACTGACCTATGGTATGTCGTCGAGAACGGCATTCCCAAGGCTGGAGAAGGTGTCACTGCTGCTGATGTCAAGAAGTTCACTCAACTGGACTCTACTGCCAAAAATATCATCTGTGGTCATCTGACAAAAGGACAGTATGGCCGTGTGAGTGCCTTGAAGACATCCAAGCTGGCCTGGGACTGGCTCTCCAAGGTCAATGAAGGCGTCTCAACCCAGAGAGATCAAAGAACCAGTGTTCTTCACAACCTCTTCAACCGCTTCAAGCGAAATGACAATGAGAATGTCCAGCACACATTTGACCGGCTCACTGACATCACAAATGAGCTTCAAGCCCTCGGCGCCACTGAGATCACCAAACATGAAATCATCAAGACGCTGCTGAGATCACTTGATAGTTTGTTTGACATCCTGGCCCTGATGATTCAAGAACGTCCTGATTTCAAGACACTCGATCCGTCTGACATACTAGAGAGGCTCAACACACATGAGTTTCAGCTTTTTGAGAAAAGAGATATCTACGGTCCAAACTATGGGCGAACTCGTGCCTTGAAGGCAAAAGCTGTTTCCTCATCTGAAGAAGAATCTGACTGTAGTTCTGATGATCCTGAAGACATTGGAAGAGAACTTGCAATGCTAGTGAAGAAGTTCCAAAAATTCACCAAGAAGAAAGGCTTCAGAAAATCTTCACGATCAAGCTCAAGGAATGATGAAGCTTCTGCTCATGACTACAAGAAGAAAACATGTCACAAATGCAAGAAAACTGGACACTTCATCTCTGAGTGTCCACAGTGGGACAATGAGAACAGAAGGAAGAAGAAGAGCAAGGGATATGATTCTGACAACAACAAGAAGAAGAAATACTCAAAGTCTTCTTCCAAGTCTTCCTCAAAGTCTTCATCACACAAGAAGATCTCATCTGGAAAGGCACGTGCGTTTGTTGGCAAGGAGATGGATTCAGAGGAGGAGTCTGCATCTGAGGAGGCAGAGGTGGAGTCTGAGGAGGAGTCTGATTCTGGCATTGCGAGTCTGGCTACAGCATACGTCGCCAAGTCCATCTTCAACACTGAATACAATGACTGCATCACCGACACCGACGCAAATGACAAGAACGACGCCACTCCTACCTACTGCTTCATGGCACGCGGTGCCAAGGTAAACACACACACTACTCGCTATCAAACATCTAGTGACGATGACTCTAACTGTGATTCAAAACCCAGCTACAAAACACTTGCTAAAATTGCAACTGAACAACAGAAAGCTATGGAACATATTCAAAAACTGTTAGACAGAAGCGATGATCTGTTGGGTGCTGAAATGACTCGATCTGAATCCTTAATTGAAGACATAAAAAACCTTCACGTTAAGTATCAGGAACTTGAAGATCGTCTTGATACTCTCTCAACAACTCATGAAAAGCTTTCCTATGATTATCTTCAAAGGAAGCAAGAACTTGAGAAATTGAGAGCGGCTCATGAAGATCTTCAAAAGGAAAACGAGTCACTTCGCGCCGAACAGATCAGTCCCGCTCATGAAGGATTTGAACCACCATGCCTTAAATGCATTGAGCGTGATAATGCTACTTCTGTTGCTGAATATCTTCAACTGTTGATGTGGTAACTAACCCCTCTGCTGAGGATACCACTGCTATTGCTGATGAGAATGCTAGGTTGAAGACATTGCTTGAAACAGGGATGTACAATAGTCTTAAAGGACATCAGACATTATGTGATGTCCTCAAGAAGCAGATTCTGAACCGAAACCCTAGGAAAGAGGGTGTTGCGTTCCTGAGGAAAATAAATGCAGATGGCTCTTACTGGAAACCTGAGAAGTACCCCAAAACCACATGGGTTGCTGCAAAGGAACTTTCAGCAGATCCATCCAATTTATCTGGCTTCACTTGTGCTAACCCCATTATCATTGATGAATCCTTTGATGCAAACTATAAACTGTTTAAGAATCAGAATGGTGAAGTGTTTGCCAGGTACATTGGTACTAACTGCAGGAATGGACCGCCTATGAAGAAGATCTGGGTTCCGAAAAAGTGTCTGGAAAATCTTCCTGTGAATGTCTTCATGACACCTCACTTGAAGAAGACAAACCTCAGACCAAAGGCTTCATATGGTCCAAAGGCTTCATACAAACAGAGGACTCACCTGAGTCACACTAACGCAAATGTTTTGCAGGGAAACCATACTCAGGCATATGAATACGAGAGCGGTTCTTCGAATCGTCATGTTCATATGACCAAAAATTATTCTGCTTATTCCTATGAGTATTATTGTCCACCTGCTAGACTGTTTGCTAAGGCTTCAAAGCCAAAATTCTCAGATGCTGCACTTAGACTTATTGCTTCTAAGCCACCCTTGGAGATGTGGGTGGTTAAGAAAGCTTAACTCTCTTTTGCAGGGAAAGGTCTCCAGCAGAAAAACAAAATCTTCTGACGCTATTGCTGGGGACCTTAAAAATCTTGTAGGGCGCAAGATAAAATGCCCGAATGGCATCATTATGTACTTCGTTCCTGAATCGCATGCTACTTTCCCTATTAGTCCTAATCTGGATCTAAGTTTTCATAACCCACTGGTTCGTCAAATGTTTTTGCTTCACAATTCTCTTCGTGAAGCCTATCCCCCTAACTACACTGTAGGGTACGACACCAGTGACTTCAAAGTCTTCAGAATGGATTATTGACAGTGGGTGTACAAATCACATGACTGGCAAAAGAAGCCTTCTTATGGACTCAACCTTACGTCCATCCGACAAGAGCCACATCACATTTGCTGACACTGGTAAAAGTAAGGTATTGGGTCTAGGTAGAGTTGCAATCTCAAAGGATCAACACATGGATAAAGTCATGCTTGTTGAATCCCTTGGCTTCAACTTAATGTCTGTCTCAATGCTTTGCAATTTGAATATGATCGTAATGTTTGGAAAATATCGTTGCCTGGTACTAATGGAATCTGACAAGTCTCTATTGTTTGAAGGGTATAGGAAATATGATTTGTATGTGGTAGATTTCTCAGCAGGGCCACAACTTGCAGTATGTCTTCTTGCAAAAGCTTCAGAATGGTGGCTTTGGCATCGAAGGCTTGGGCATGCTGGCATGAGGAACCTCCACACCCTTGCGAAGAAGAAGCATGTCATAGGCATCGAGGGCGTCAAGTTCAAGAAAGATCACTTATGCGGTGCCTGTGAAGCAGGGAAGATGACAAGGGCAAAACATCCTTCGAAGACAATCATGACTACTACACAACCCTTCGAACTGCTCCACATGGATCTTTTCGGTCCCACTCACTATGCAACTTTTACTACTTCTGCTTGCCTCTATGGCTTTGTCATTGTTGATGATTACTCTAGATATACTTGGGTGCACATAATCCTTTACAAGACTGAAGTGCAGGATGTCTTCAGACGCTTCGCCAATCGAGCTATGAACAATTTTGGTGCCAAGATAAAGCACATCAGAAGTGACAATGGCACTGAATTCAAGAACACCGGCCTTGATACATATCTTGATACCTTGGGCATCACACATGAATTCTCAGCTCCATACACGCCACAGCAGAATGGCGTCGTCGAACGCAAGAACAGAACACTCATTGAGATGGCTAGAACAATGCTAGATGAATACAAGACTCCAAGAAAATTCTGGACTGAAGCCATTGACACTGCATGCCATACAATCAATCGTGTTTATCTTCACAAGCTTCTGAACAAGACATCGTATGAACTCCTAACTGGCAAGAAGCCAAATGTTAGTTACTTCAGAGTATTTGGCGCAAGGTGCTGGATCAAGGACCCACACAACACCTCAAAGTTTGCACCAAAAGCACATGAGGGCTTTATGCTTGGATATGGAAAGGATTCGCACTCCTACAGAGTCTTCAATCTCTTTCATTACAAAGTGGTTGAAACAGTGGATGTGCGGTTCGATGAGACAAATGGTTCACAAAGAGAGCAACTGCCAAATGTGCTAGATGAAGTTCTAGCTAGTGAATCAATCAAGCTAATGGGAACTAGAGAGATTATACCTTCTGAAGCTCATCCTGAAGAAGAACTTATCATCTCAGCACCTGATCAACATGAAGACAATGCTCATCCTGAAGACATTCCTCCCAACAACAACACATATCAGCAAGAGCAAAGTCTTCGCCCTGTACATCCTCGTGTTGCCAATGAAGTGCAGATTGACAGAATAATTGACAGCATCAATGCACCTGGTCCACTCACTCGTTCAAGGGCAACTCAGCTAGCAAATTTCTGTGGGCACTTCGCATTCGTATCAATATCAGAACCCAAGAAAGTTGAAGAAGCCTTCATGGAACCTGAATGGATTCAAGCTATGCAAGAAGAGCTTCAACAGTTTGAGCTGAATAATGTATGGGAACTGGTCAAGCGTCCTGATCCACGGAAGCCCAACATAATAGGCACCAAATGGATATACTGCAACAAGCAAGATGAGCATGGTCAAGTTGTCAGAAACAAAGCTCGTCTCGTTGCTCAAGGATATACTCAAGTGGAGGGCATTGACTTCGATGAAACATTCGCTCCTGTGGCAAGGCTTGAAGCCATACGCATACTGTTGGTCTATGCAAATCATCATAACATACTTCTATATCAAATGGATGTGAAAAGTGCCTTTCTCAATGGCAAGATTGAAGAAGAAGTGTATGTTGCACAACTGCCTGGCTTTGAAAATCCAAAACATCCTGACATGGTATACAAGCTCAACAAGGCACTGTATGGCCTCAAACAAGCCCCTAGGGCCTGGTATGACACACTCAAATACTTCCTGAAGAGCAAAGGCTTCATACCTGGCTCCCTGGATCCCACTCTTTTCACGAAGACATATGATGGTGAACTGTTTGTGTGCCAAATATATGTGGATGACATTATCTTCGGCTGCACCAATCAGAAGTATAGTGAAGAGTTTGGATATATGATGCAAGAGCAATATCAGATGTCCATGATGGGGGAGCTGAAGTTCTTCCTTGGTCTTCAAATACGACAACAATGCAATGGCATCTTCATATCTCAAGAGAAGTATCTCAAAGATTGCCTGAAGAAGTTCGGTATGCAAGACTACAAAGGCTTCACAACACCAATGCCAGCCAAACATCATCTGGGTCCTGACGACAATGGTAAAGAGTTCGATCTAAAGGTATACCTCTCCATGATTGGTTCTTTGCTTTATTTATTTGCATCTAGGCCAGATATTATGCTTAGTGTTTGCATGTGTGCTCGATTTCAAGCGGCACCAAAGGAGTCGCATCACTTAGCTGTGAAGCGAATTCTTCGATATTTGGCTCACACCCCAACTCTAGGATTATGGTATCCAAAGGGCTCAGAGTTTGATTTGGTTGGATTTTCGGATGCTGATTATGCTGGTGACAAAGTTGATCGCAAGTCCACATCAGGCACATGTCACTTTCTGGGACGATCACTTGTATGTTGGTCTTCAAAGAAGCAGAACTGTGTATCTCTCTCCACTGCTGAATCTATATACATTGCTGCTGGATCTTGCCGCGCTCAGCTTCTGTGGATGAAGCAAACACTCAAGGACTATGGCATTCATCTGAAGCAAGTGCCACTTTACTGCGATAACGAAAGCGCCATCAAGATTGCCAACAACCCAGTTCAGCACTCGAAGACAAAGCACATTGAAATTCGTCATCACTTTCTCAGAGATCATGTTGTGAAGGAAGACATTGATATCATACACGTCAACACTGAAGAACAATTGGCAGATATCTTCACCAAGCCCTTGGATGAGAAGAGGTTTTGCAAGTTACGGTGTGAGCTAAATATCCTGGAATCCTCAAATGTCCTGTGATCAGGCACACATCCTAACACTTATGCATACGATGACTTAGATGTGCAACACACAAAGTAAAGTATATCTTCAATCAATGAAGACATACATTCTAAGTGTGAATACATTAATGTGGAATTTGACTTTGGAGCGCCACGATAATTGTGCGCCGTGTCTGGGTCTAATACTTCCTATACAGTGGGTAACGCCACCACCAAACGTTCAATTTTGAAGTGTTTCACTCATGGCGTTACCTTGAAATATCTTCACATTTGGTTTGGCTTCGAACTCAACATGTCTTCATGATTATCTTCACTATGTTGATTATATAGATATATATACTAGTGTTCTGTCCTCTACAGCATTCACTTATAGCTATGTCTTCTTGGTTGAATCTTTTGAACTAAGTGAATGTGATCGGATCCTAATCTCTCTATGCTTTCTATCTCAAATTCTATCTCTCCAAAGTCATATGCATTCTATTGAAACTGTCGAATGTCTTCACTGCGTCCTTGTCAGCAGAAGATACAGAGACAACCATAAAGTCCGTTTTCAATGCTCATTCCAACACATAAAATCCAGAGAAGCAGGAACGACCGCCTGACAATTTAGGCGTGCGTGGGACATGTAACAAACCCCAAACTTACGCTAACTGGCCACGCGTTCCTCAGATGCGAACCGCCAGGGGCACCTGTGTAATAGCATAGTGCCGCCCCAGAGCCTATAAATTCACACTTACCGCGGTCATTATCTCCTTCTTCCACCCTCTCATGAACCCTAGCGCCACCGCTAGCACTCGACGACGCCGGAGACGAAGCGCTTTGCTGCCACAACCTCTCCAACGCCGTCCTCACGCCGACCGCGGACATCGTCCTCTCCGCCGTCGCCGTAGGTGTTTTCCGTCGCCAAGTTAGGGCACGGAGGACTGAACTGCTCGGCATCAACTCCCACTTCCGTCTAGCAGTTCTAAGTGTGGTAAATAAAACTTCTTTTTACAGCCCCTTCTGATCTTATGGTTCTGTCACTTTCTACCATAAGAAGTTTGTCTTCACACAAGTTAGATCTCTCAATCTGCATCTCATAACATGCCTAGTATATTCACTTGTGCTTCATAAAGTAGTTAGATTCCTCACTTGTACTGATCTGTGGGTTCGTACAAATCTGGAACCAACTTCTTATCTATGAGTGAATGTCTTCGCACGATGAGGTCAATGTCTTCTAAACTGATTAATCTTCAAAACCTTCTGAGAATGCATATGACCTCTTCCCCTTCCCTCGCACCTTAATGCTGTCACAGGTACATGTCCATGGGAGAATCCTTCGGTTCTCATAGTCTGCATTCATTTGCAGAATTCCTACAGCATCACATAAACTCTCCTGAAGCCAGTTCCTGTTGGTCCAGAAAAAGAAAGCCTTTGAAGCCTTTGAAAGTTTTGAAGCCTTTCAAGTTAAAGTTTATGGCTTCAGAAGCAGCAGCAAGGAAGGGGGGCAGACAGAGACGTGAGGGAACTTCCAAAGATCTGCCCGAAGACTTGGCAGAAATGTACAAAACAAATCCAGAAGAGAGCTATGGGCAGCGCAAGACCCGAATCCAATGGATTCGACGCTATTGGGCAGAACAGTGGTTCAAATACCGCTTCGTCACTCAGGAGTATGCTGAGAAATGTGCCATCAAGAAGCCATGGGGGGACATCCTTTACAAGAATCTCATACCCAAGACCAGAGGTGAAGCCATTGCTCAAGGCTTCTACCCATGCATGGTCCGAGGACCACAGCCTGATGATGCGCATCTGTCTTCACTCCTCTGGTGTCGTGATGACAATCTCTTCAAGCACAACTTTTAGTTTGCCCACCAATCAGCGAAGCTGAATAAGAAGAAATTTGGGTTAGACTTCAACCCTGGTCCCTCCGCACCAAGGGCAGATGGCACACACGATGCGGAACCCAATGTCATCGGTCCGTTTGCCAATCTTGAGGGCCTGATCACCCACATCTTAGTCCAAGGGACTGCCGTGAATGACCCTCCAGCTGACTCTGAGTCTGATGAAGCCCCTGCTGTGCCGAAGCCAAAGCAGTCAAAGAAGACAAAAGCTTCAAAGCCGGCCCCTTCGTCAAAGATCTCAAGGGCGAAGCCATTGAAAACTGCACCTCCTGAAGTCAGTGTGCAGTCTGAAGACGTCTCCCACGTCTACAAGCCCCAGAAGGAAAAGGAGCCCCAGCAACACACCGGCAAAGAGCTCACTCCTGCTGCCATTCTGCGCAGCGAAGCCATTGATCTATCAAGCGATGAAGATCTTGGAGATGACGCTCTAGAGCAGCTTATCAAAAGCAAGGAAGAAGCTGTAATCTTCAACAATTTGCCTCTCTTTGATGTCGCCATCATCCACAACTTCATCGATGAATGGTTTGCCTCACCAGACATCAGCTTCAAAGATCTGCAGCTGCCCGTTGGCCTCAGCGTCGCCTTCCAAGGCGCAATTGCTTCAGAACTGGCCATCGCTCAGCGCATTGTTGAGCTGAAGCAGAAAATTGATCATGAAAAGGCTCAGTTCAAGAAGCACATGGCCAGGCTCAGCGTGCAGGAAGTGAAGAGCTTCAAAACCATGTTGCATGAGCTCAAGGAAAATTTTCTGAAGAAGCGTGCTGAAGCTCAGGGCTCGCGTGAGCGGATGAAGTCTCTGGCAGAATGATGTGTGCAGGCCTACAATGAGGCCGAGAAGCGCAAGGCACTTGGGCGTCCTGGCATCGACCCCAAGATGGCCACGAAGAAGAAGAAGCAGCCTGCTGTGAATGAACCAGAGGCACCAAGACAAGAAGCTATTCCGATTGTCTTCCCAACCGCTACGACTGGCTCGAAGCCAAAGAGTCGGTCAACAGCTTCAGAGCTTAAGAAGACAAGAACTGCAGAGGCTGAAGCCAGAAAAAGGAAGAGCTCTAAAGACTCTCCTACTGCCCCCAGCAAGAAGAAGCGCAAGGTCAAGAAATCTCGGGCTGCTCCCACAGAGCCCTTGATGGTTGAACCCCTCTCTGTCATTCACCCCAATGCAGAACGTCAGCTGACAGTTCATGAGCCTGCTCCCACAGAGGCTCCTGAAGCTGAAGATATTCCAGCAGCCGGCACCACAGCTGCTGAAGACATTGGTCGCCAGGACAATGTGCAAGATGATGCAGCCCTTCCTCAGCTTGAAACAAGCGAACTCATCAGCATTGGTCGTCCTCTGACGCCAATGGCACAAGATGCGTCCTGGGCGGATCGCCCTCAGGAGGAAGAAGACCTTTAGGCCCAGCCCACTCCAACCCCACAAGCGTCGTCTGCGTTCCGTAGGCATCGCAAAGGTCCAAGGCCTCAAGTCCATACTGCAGAAATTCCGGCTGCATCAGCCAAAGACAATGAAGAAGCACCACCAGAACCCACTCCCCCGCTCCATCAAGATGCAGTTCTCCAGGAGAACGTGCCTGAGTTTGCTCCTCCAACTACACAAGCGGAGGAAGAAAATGTTGCGGCTGCCACCACAAACACTGAAGACAATGTGGAGCCCGCCCCACATAATGCTTCAGCAGACAGTGAAGCTACCGAGCCAGACACTTCTGTTCCTGAGTCTGCTGCATGTCCTCAATTTGATTATCATGTTGAGCACAGGCCTCATGTCCAGAAGCCAGTTGTCACATCCCTAGTCATTTGTGCATCATGTTTAAATTCCATTTAATTTTGAAATGAGGACTTGTGAAACCCTCAGAATCATTTTTGGAAATGACCCAAATAAAAATTGTTCCAAAAAGGTCCAAGAAAATGCTCATGTTGCTCTCTGAAAATATTGGACAGAGATAAAAATAAAACCAATATTTTCTAGGACCTCATAAGTATTTATTTTGGGCATTTGGAATAAATGCAGTAATTATTTTCTTTGGATATATATTGTGATATATATAAAATATTGTCCAAAAATTATCCCATTTATAAAGGAGCTCTGGAATATTATAACTAGCTTCCATAAAAATTGGCATAAGTAAATAAATTGATTTAGTATTATTACTAAATCAGAACAAATGTCAAAAAAATAGAAAAGAAAACAAAAGGGAAAAAAAACCTTACCTGGACCTACCTGCGGCCCAGCTCCTGTGCTGGTCCGGCACCGCGCAGCCAGCAGCCGGCCCAGCCCGCCTCCTCCTCTGTCGTCTTCTCCCCCTCGCCAAGCAGGTGCGTGGCCGCGCCACAGCCGACCGCGGCAACGCGCCCGGCCACCTCCTGCTTCTCCCTCTCGTCACCCTGGACGCCCTGGAACGTCGCCACGCGCCGCCCCGGTCCTCTTCCACTCTCTCTCGCTCTCCCTCCTCCCCTGGACATCTCCCCCTCCCCGCGCCCGAAGCGCTGCCGCCGCCGTAGCTCACCACCAACGCGCTCCCCGCCATCCCCTCGCCCCTCCGTAGAGTCTACGAGCTCCGCCACGACCCCCTCCACCTCCTTGTCGAGCCACGCACCTCCGGACGGCCTCCATCGTCGCCACCCTCCTCGTCTTCATCGCCGGCTGCCCGAGATCGCCGACGACGCTCCGGCCGCACTAGTGCTTCCCCGAGCCCGCTGACGCCTTCGCTGGATCCACCGTGAGCATCTCCCCGTTTCCCCTCTCTTCTCCCCCTCGTTCCCGCGCCGTAGCTCCGTTCCCGACCATGGCCGAAGCCATCGCCGCCGCAGCTCCTCGCCGTCGTGGCCACAGCCGCTGCAGGCCGCAGCCGAGCTCGCCGTTGCACTCAGTGCACTCTGGCGAGTCGCGCGGACCCGCTCGCAGCCTCCCTAGTGCCCTGCGTCGCCTAACCCGCATCAACCGAGCTCCGGCCGCCACTGCGAGCTCTGCTCCGGTGAGCTCCGCCGTTCCCATGGCCTTCCCTGAGCGCGGCTGGATGCGCCCGTGCATGGGCTACCCGCCGGTGGCCTCCGTGTGCCAAACCGTGGCCTCCAGCTCGTTCCGGCGAACTTCCGCCGTGGCTCGAGGTCGTCGCCGGCGAAACTCCGGCGACTGACGTGGCGCGTGATTAGCTTAGTGCTAATCACCGCTTATTTAACCCCCCTGACACTGACCAGTGGGCCCCAGGGCTTAGTCAAAGCTAATCAGCCCAGGTTTGACTCGGGGTTAACCCCAGTGTCACTGACGTGTGGACCCCACACGTTAGGTTTGACCCTGGTCAGCCCCGGTTGACCTGCTGACGCCGTGCTGACATCATGCTGGCGCAATAATATGATTTCTGGATTTAAATTAAATCAGGAAATTCCAGAAATTGATCTAAACTTCAAAAATTCATAGAAATTCAACCGTAGCTCAGATTGAAATAATTTATATATGAAAAATTATCAAAAAAATGCAATCTTTCCATCTGTACTAGTTTCATGCATGACAAACCAACTTATACATGCTGAATATGAGAAAACGCATTATGGCTTATATAAGAGCTTAATTGGAGTTGCATTTGAACCCTTGATTCAAATGGACTTCATTCAATTTGAATACTAGTTGCATTAGCTCAAACAGCATCACATCTAAATGCCATGCTCATGCATCATATTGTTGCATATGTTTGTGTATTGATTGCCGACACCGTTCCTTCTCGATAGGTCCTGCTCCGGAGACCGTTCCAGAGTACCTGTCTGAGGAGCAGTGCCCCCTTGTTGATCTACCAGGAAAGCAAACCCCCTTGTTCATTCTGATATAATCCTACTCTCTCGCTCCTGCTCTCAGTTATTGCATTAGGACAACAACGATTCATCTGCTACTTTGTGCTGCGGTAGTTGAACCCATTCCTCTGCATGACCTGTCATTGCCACAGTAAATAGTTGAAACCCACTAGCATGTGTAGGAGTTGATTGAGCCATGTTGTGTTCCTACCATGCTATGCCTGCTATTGCTTAGAGTTGTGTCAGGTCTGATTCATTGGGAATGAATTGGAGTGTTACGATATGTTCTGGTGCTGAGAGTTAAGTGTGTGAACACGATTTGGTAAAGGTAGCGGTGAGAGGCCATGTAGGATTACATGGTGGGTTGTCTCACTGGAACCGTCCTTAAGCACTGAGTTCTATGTATGTTGTCCAATGACTCGATACTACCACACATTAGGCTCCGGGCGCTCCAAGCCCCCTCGACTTATTAACCAACTTGATCTCTATCCAGGAGTCGCAACTAGTTTCTGGTGTTTGTAGGCAGTGTTAGTAGTCTACCAAGTGGCACCCGGCCAGGTGGGCTTGGGACAGACTAGGCACAAGTGGCACGGTGTACCAAGCGTAGATCCATCCGGCGAGGTGGGCTTGGGAACCCTGCACACATCATTTGGGGCCGTGAGTGAAACCCCGGCCGGATCTCCTTGCGGATGGAACCCGAATAGGCGATAAACCTGGACTAGAGTCTTGTGTGGTTAGTCAGGTCGTGGCCGACACCCTCGCCAGGCTTCCGCTTGAAGGTTGCCGAGATACATGACGTGTACATGGCGGTAAGTGGCGAGAGCGTGTGTGAAGAAGTACACCCCTGCAGGGTTAACATGATCGATTCGAATAGCCGGGTCCGCGGTTATGGACTTCTTGGATGCTTACATGGTACATAGACAACTTGAAGTGGTTACTATAAAATGCTCAAGACAAGTGTGAGTGCTATGGATGGCCTTCTCATAGGGAGACGGGAATGAATCCATAGTAGTGTATTGTGTGGTGATTAGTGGACTCGTGTGCGCCATATCACCTCAAGAGTTTCTGGTAGTCGTAGAACAGGATAGCCACAGGGTCAAAGCTGGCTTGCTGCAACTAAACCCCACATTACCCTCTTGATACAAATGCATGTATGATAGGATCTGATGTAAGTCTTGCTGAGTACCTTTGTACTCATGTTGCTTTATTTATGTTTTTGCAGCGGAGACTTCGGTCTTACTAGTGTTCTCATGGACTTCGACTAGTAGCTAGTACCTCAGCTACGATCTTGATCGGATGTTGTAGATAGTCAGGCTTTCAGCCTTTTTCATTTATAGATGTCTGTACTCAGACATGTAATGCTTCCGTTTGTTGCTTGATTGCTCTGAATGTTGGGTCATGTGACCCCTATTTGTAATAAATGCTATGATGGCTCTTTGAGCCTTATCTATATGAATTGTTGAGTTATGCTGTGATGCCATGTTATACAGCACATACTTGCATGTTATGCGTACGTGTAATGTGTATTGCTATGTGTGGGATCTGGCTATCTAGTTGTTTATCCTTAGTAGTCTCTCTTACCGGGAAATGTCTCCTAGTGCTTCCACTGAGCCCTGGTAGCTTGCTACTGCTCCGGAACACTTAGGCTGGCCGGCATGTGTCCTTCTTCGTTCCTGTGTCTGTCCCTTCGGGGAAATGTCACGCGATGAATACCGGAGTCCTGTTAGCCCGCTACAGCCTGGTTCACCGGAGTCCTGTTAGCCCAGTGCTACAGCCTGGATTCACTCGCTGATGACCGACACGTTCGATGCTGGGTCATGGATGCCTGTCCCTGTAAGTTAGTGCCACTTTGGGTTTACGACTAGCCATGTCAGCCCGGGCTCCTTGTCATATGGATGCTAGCGACACTGTCATATACGTGTGCCAAAAGACGCAAACGGTCCCGGGCAAAGGTAAGGCGACACCCGTGGGGATACCGTGTATGAGGCCGCAAAGTGATATGAGGTGTTACATGCTAGATCGATGTGGCATTGAGTCGTGGTCCTGACAGCGTTGGTATCAGAGCCTGACTGCCTATAGGATTACCAAGCCAAACTGGTCGAAGTTGAGTCTAGAAAATCTTTAGTTATGTAAGGGAATTGATTGTGGGTTGGAACATAAGGCTCTTTTTACTCCTTATACCTCATGGCCTTCTGATCTGAGTCATCCTATCTTTCCTACGGGGTTAGGGAACTAGGCTCTCTCTTTCCGTCTATCAGGATCACGTGTTACTACTCCGTAGTCCCATAAGGTTGGTTGATCAGAGTCATATCTCAGTTTTGAGTATTTCCGGTGTAGTCTGTTTAGTATGATCTCAGAACCTTGAGTAATGCCGATGAGTATGTTACCACCCCATTTTTAGTAGGATGTCTCATTCTGAGCATTATACTGCCGTTATGCTGCCGGATTTTCCCTAGGAGTTCGAGTGATACCAATTCCTTGTCCTCCATTATATAGCCTATAGATGATGCTGATTCCGTCCTTGGTTTCGTTTCTGAGGATGTCATCAGCTAAGTGAAGTTCCGTCGCTCGTAGCCAGAACCACGGAGATGGTAGGGATGAGGATACTCCCGACCAGCCTTCGTTGACAGAGTTCATGTTAGAGATGGAGAGGAACAAGCGTGAGTCTAACCGTTTGTTGGCATGTATTGAGGAGAACACCGCACATCAGTCCAATAAGTCTGCGACCATTCATGACTTCATTCGCTTGCACCCACCCACCTTTCATCATTCCATCGAGCCACTCGATGCAGATGACTGGCTCCGTAGCATCACCCATAAGCTGCGTTCCGCGAACGTAGCTGAAGATGACAAGGTCACTTATGCCACATATCACCTGGAAGGTCCTGCTAGTCTTTGGTGGCAGAACTATGAGGCTATGCTTCCAGCTGACCAGACTCCCATCTGGAGGGATTTTGTTGAGGCTTTTCGCAAGCATCACATTCCTGAAGCCCTCATCGATCGCAAGAGAGAAGAGTTCTGTAGTTTCACCCAGGGTAAGTTGGCTGTTGATGCTTACAGTAGAGAGTTTGAGAACCTTGCCCGTTATGCCACAGAAGAGGTGTCCACGGACGCCAAGAAGCAGGCTAGGTTCTGGAAGGGTCTCAATCCCAAGTTGCGTCATGATCTCCACCTGCATCATTGTGATACATTCCAAGCTCTTGTGAACAAAGCTATTAATGCAGAGACAGCTCAGCTCACGTACGAGGAGTCTCGTAAGCACACCCGGGATTTGGGATCTCCCTCCGGTTCTAGTTCTCAGAAGCACCGGATTTGGGTTCCAAACTCCGCTGTTCCTTCCGGATATGTACCGAGGCCATCTTATGTGGCACCTCATCCAGTTCAGCAGTATGCTCCACCCAGGCCTATTGGTGGACCGCCTTCCAATGCGGGTCCACATCCTACCTCCAAGATTTGTTACAAGTGCGGAGAGCCAGGCCACATTGCCCGTATTTGCACTCAGACCAGAGTTGCTCCACCTCAGCCCGAGAAGTCTGTTGGCTGTGTTAAGCCATCACGCAAGATGATCAGTGCCAAGTCAGCTTCCATTAAACATGGACGTGTGCATCACGTCTCAGCTAAAGACGCTCATGATGATCCAGATGTCGTTCTTGGTACACTCCTTGTCAACTGTCATCCGGCATCGGTTTTGTTCGATACTGGAGCGTCTCATTCCTTCATCTCTGAAAGCTATGCCCGCTTGCACGACATGTCATTTTGTGATATGCCCTCCCCGCTACTTATTCAAACTCTTGGATCCAAATGGCAAACTTCTAGGATAAGTTATGGCAATGAAATCCATGTTGACAGACTTGTATTCCTTGCTTCCTTGATATCTCTCAAGTCTTCGGATATTAACATTATCTTGGGTATGGACTGGATGACAGCTCATCATGCCAAGATTGATTGTTACACAAGATCTGTTCAGCTTACACACCCATCTGGCAAGACAGTCACTGTCTCCACTAGAGTTGCAAAGCGTCAGCTCTATTCTCTTAATGCCAGCCCTCTTCCAGACCTTGAAGATATTCCGGTAGTCCGTGACTTTCCGGATGTCTTTCCAGAGGAACTGCCAGGTGTTCCACCTGACCGAGATGTAGAGTTCTTCATAGATCTTATCCCAGGAACTGCTCCAATCTCTAGGAGACCCTCAAGATGGCACCCTTAGAACTAGCCGAGCTTAAGAAACAACTTGATGAGTCCTTGCAAAAGGGTTTCATCCGTCCTAGTTCTTCTCCTTGGGCTTGCCCCGTCCTCTTCGTCAAGAAGAAAGACGGTACGGACCGGATGGTTGTAGATTATCGTCCCGTTAATTTGGTCACGATAAAGAACAAGTATCCGCTCCCCAGGATCAACGACCTGTATGATCAGCTCGCTGGATCCTCAGTCTTCTCCAAGATGGATTTGAGGTTGGGCTACCACCAAATCAAAATCAGAAACGGGGACATCCCCAAGACGGCCTTTGTCACTCGTTATGGCCAGTACGAGTACACCGTCATGTCCTTTGGCCTAACCAATGCTCCAGCTACTTTCTCCCGCTTGATGAACTCGATCTTCATGGAGTACTTAGATAAGTTCGTCGTGGTTTACCTCGATGATATTCTTATTTACTCGAAGAACGAAGAAGAGCATGCCGAACATCTTAGACTTGTGTTAGAAAAACTCAGAGAGCACCGTCTTTATGCCAAGTTCTCCAAGTGCGAATTTTGGTTGCCAGAAGTGACCTACCTAGGCCACGTAATTTCTGGTAAGGGCATTGCTGTTAATCCCGAGAGAGTTAAGGCCGTTCTTGATTGGACTCCACCTGGAACCGTTAAACAAGTTAGGAGTTTCCTTGGTCTAGCCAGCTATTGTCGCCGCTTTGTTGAGAACTTCTCCAAAGTAGCCAAACCCCTCACGGAACTTCTCAAGAAAGATAAAAAGTTTGAGTGGTCCCCATAGTGTGAATACAGTTTTCAGGAACTGAAAAGGCGTCTGACTTCTGCTCCCATACTTGTGCCACCGGATTTCACTAAAGACTTTATTATCTACTGCGACGCCTCACGACAGGGACTAGGTTGCATTCTTATGCAGGATCGTCATGTGATTGCCTATGCATCTCGACAGTTGCATCCACATGAGGAGAATTATCCTACACATGATCTAGAGCTGGCAGCCGTAGTCTATGCACTCAAGACCTGGCGACATTACCTTCTTGGTAAACGTTGCGAGATCTACACCGATCACCAGAGTCTCAAGTATATCTTCACCCAACCGGATCTGAACCTTAGGCAAAGACGTTGGTTGGAGTTGATCACAGATTATGATCTAGGGATTACCTACACCCCAGGCAAAGCCAATGTCATGGCTGATGCTCTAAGCTGTAAATCCTATTGCAACAATCTTATGTTGCAGCAAGGCCAACCACTTCTCCATGAGGAATTCCGTAAGCTTAATCTTCACATCGCTCCTCACGGATTCCTTTCTACCTTGGTGGCGAAACCTGATCTTGAAGATCGGATTGTCGCTGCTCAAAAGCAAGACACAGGAATTTCTCGGATCAAGAGAAACATTAAGAAGGGAGTTGGTGGATGTTTCTCTATGGATGATCGTGGTGTTGTTTTCTTTGAGAATCGCTTGGTGGTTCCCAAGAATCAACATCTGCGACAATTGATTCTTAAGGAGGCGCATGAATCTCCTCTCACGATTCATCCCGGTAGTACTAAGATGTATCAGGACCTACGCCAGAGGTTCTGGTGGACTAGGATGAAGAGAGAAATCGCTGAGTTCATTGCTGAATGTGACGTTTGTCGTCGCGTTAAGGCAGAGCATCAAAGGCCTGCTGGCACTCTTCAGCCTTTAGCCATTCCTGAATGGAAATGGGATAAAGTTGGTATGGACTTCATCACCGGCTTTCCCAGGACCAAGAAAGGGAATAATGCTATCTTCGTAGTCATTGATCGTCTTTCCAAAGTGGCTCACTTCCTTCCTGTTCGAGAGAGTATCACCGCTAGTCAGCTCGCTGACTTATATATTTCTCGAATAGTGTCACTTCATGGTGTTCCACTAGAGATCAATTCAGACCGTGGCAGTCTTTTCACTTCTCGTTTCTGGGAGAGTTTCCAAACTGCCATGGGAACCCATCTTTCCTTCAGTACCGCTTTCCACCCTCAGTCGAGTGGTCAGGTGGAACGGGTCAACCAAATTCTCGAAGACATGCTTAGAGCTTGCGTTATCTCATTCGGTATGGATTGGGAGAAATGTCTTCCTTTTGCCGAGTTTGCTTACAACAATAGCTATCAATCCAGCCTCAAGAAAGCTCCTTTTGAGGTTCTCTATGGACGAAGATGTCGAACACCTTTGAACTGGTCAGAAACCGGAGAAAGACAATTCTTTGGACCGGACATGATCCAGGAGGCAGAAGAGCAAGTTCGCATCATTCGTGAGAATTTGAAAACAGCCCAGTCTCGTCAAAAGAGCCAGTACGATCGTCATCATAAGGATATGACTTATGAAATTGGCGACAAAGCTTACCTTCGGGTTACTCCTTTGAAGGGTACCCATCGCTTCGGTATCAAGGGCAAGTTGGCTCCTCGTTACATTGGTCCTTTTCGTATTCTCGCTAAACAAGGAGAGGTTGCCTACCAGTTGGAACTACCCCCACATCTTTCTCGAGTTCATGATGTCTTCCACGTCTCTCAACTCAGGCGTTGCTTCTCGGATCCCATCCGCGGAGTGGACCACGAAACGCTTGATCTCCAAGATAACCTCACGTACCGAGAGTACCCGGTTCGCATTCTCGATCAAGCAGAGCGCGTTACCCGATGTCAGAACATCAAGTTTCTCAAAGTTCAGTGGTCTCATCATTCCGAGAGAGAAGCTACTTGGGAGCGAGAAGATCGTCTTCGACTGGAGTACCTCGCTTTCTTTTTGTCAACCCCTGAATCTCGGGACGAGATTCTTTCAAGTGGGGGCGAGTTGTCACATCCCTAGTTCTGGTATGCTCAAGGCTAGCTAGTCATTTGTGCATCATGTTTAAATTACATTTAATTTTGAAATGAGGACTTGTGAAACCCTCAGAATCATTTTTGGAAATGACCCAAATAAAAATTGTTCCAAAAAGGTCCAAGAAAATGCTCATGTTGCTCTCTGAAAATATTGGACAGAGATAAAAATCAAACCAATATTTTCTAGGACCTCATAAGTATTTATTTTGGGCATTTGGAATTAATGCAGTAATTATTTGCTTTGGATATATATTGTGATATATATAAAATATTGTCCAAAAATTATGCAATTTATAAAGGAGCTCTGGAATATTATAACTAGCTTCCATAAAAATTGGCATAAGTAAATAAATTGATTTAGTATTATTACTAAATGAGAACAAATGTCAGAAAAATAGAAAAGAAAACAAAAGGGAAAAAAAACCTTACCTGGACCTACCTACGGCCCAGCTCTTGTGCTGGCCCGACACCGCGCAGCCAGCAGCCGGCCCAGCCCGCCTCCTCCTCTGTCGTCTTCTCCCCCTCGCCAAGCAGGTGCGTGGCCGCGCCACAGCCGACCGCGGCAACGC
Source organism: Triticum aestivum (assembly GCF_018294505.1). Classification (NCBI taxonomy): domain Eukaryota; kingdom Viridiplantae; phylum Streptophyta; class Magnoliopsida; order Poales; family Poaceae; genus Triticum; species Triticum aestivum. Next base: position 77,005,626 of record NC_057806.1, on the reverse strand, counting down.
GCCCGGCCACCTCCTGCTTCTCCCTCTCGTCGCCCTGGACGCCTTGGAACGTCGCCACGCGCCGCCCCGGTCCTCTTCCACTCTCTCTCGCTCTCCCTCCCCCTGGACATCTCCCCTCCCCGCGCCCGAAGCGCTGCCGCCGCCGCAGCTCACCACCAACGCGCTCCCCGCCGTCCCCTCGCCCCTCCGTAGAGTCCACGAGCTCCGCCACGACCACCTCCACCTCCTCGTCGAGCCACGCACCTCCGGACGGCCTCCATCGTCGCCACCCTCCTCGTCTTCATCCCGGCTGTCCGAGATCGCCGACGACGCTCCGGCCGCACCAGTGCTTCCCCGAGCCCGCTGACGCCTTCGCTGGATCCACCGTGAGCATCTCCCCGTTTCCCCTCTCTTCTCCCCCTCGTTCCCGCGCCGTAGCTCCGTTCCCCACCATGGCCGAAGCCATCGCCACCGCAGCTCCTCGCCGTCGTGGCCACAGCCGCCGCAGGCCGCAGCCGAGCTCGCCGTTGCACTCAGTGCACTCTGGCGAGTCGCGCGGACCCGCTCGCAGCCTCCCTAGTGCCCTGCGTCGCCTAACCCGCATCAACCGAGCTCCGGACGCCGCTGCGAGCTCTGCTCCGGCGAGCTCCGCCGTTCCCACGGCCTTCCCTGAGCGCGGCTGGATGCGCCCGTGCACGGGCTACCCGCCGGTGGCCTCCGTGTGCCAAACCGTGGCCTCCAGCTCGTTCCGGCGAACTTCCACCGTGGCTCGAGGTCGTCGCCGGTGAAACTCCGGCGACTGACGTGGCGCGTGATTAGCTTAGTGCTAATCACCGCTTATTTAACCCCCCTGACACTGACCAGTGGGCCCCAGGGCTTAGTCAAAGCTAATCAGCCCAGGTTTGACTCGGGGTTAACCCCAGTGTCACTGATGTGTGGACCCCACACGTCAGGTTTGACCCTGGTCAGCCCCGGTTGACCTGCTGACGCCGTGCTGACGTCATGCTGGCGCAATAATATGATTTCTGGATTTAAATTAAATCAGGAAATTCCAGAAATTGATCTAAACTTCAAAAATTCATAGAAATTCAACCGTAGCTCAGATTGAAATAATTTATATATGAAAAATTATCAGAAAAATGCAATCTTTCCATATGTACTAGTTTCATGCATGACAAACCAACTTATACATGCTGAATATGAGAAAACACATTATGGCTTATATAAGAGCTTAATTGGAGTTGCATTTGAACCCTTGATTCAAATGGACTTCATTCAATTTGAATACTAGTTGCATTAGCTCAAACAGCATCACATCTACATGCCATGCTCATGCATCATATTGTTGCATATGTTTGTGTATTGATTGCCGACACCGTTCCTTCTCGATAGGTCCTGCTCCGGAGACCGTTCCAGAGTACCTGTCTGAGGAGCAGTGCCCCCTTGTTGATCTACCAGGCAAGCAAACCCCCTTGTTCATTCCGATATAATCCTACTCTCTCGCTCCTGCTCTCAGTTATTGCATTAGGACAACAACGATTCATCTGCTACTTTGTGCTGCGGTAGTTGAACCCATTCCTCTGCATGACCTGTCATTGCCACAGTAAATAGTTGAAACCCACTAGCATGTGTAGGAGTTGATTGAGCCATGTTGTGTTCCTACCATGCTATGCCTGCTATTGCTTAGAGTTGTGTCAGGTCTGATTCATTGGGAATGAATTGGAGTGTTACGATATGATTTGGTGCTGAGAGTTAAGTGTGTGAACACGATTTGGTAAAGGTAGCGGTGAGAGGCCATGTAGGAGTACATGGTGGGTTGTCTCACTGGAACCGTCCTTAAGCACTGAGTTCTATGTATGTTGTCCAATGACTCGATACTACCACACATTGGGCTCCGGGCGCTCCAAGCCCCCTCGACTTATTAACCAACTTGATCTCTATCCAGGAGTCGCAACTAGTTTCTGGTGTTTGTAGGCAGTGTTAGTAGTCTACCAAGTGGCACCCGGCCAGGTGGGCTTGGGACAGACTAGGCACAAGTGGCACGGTGTACCAAGCATAGATCCATCCGGCGAGGTGGGCTTGGGAACCCTGCACACATCATTTGGGGCCGTGAGTGAAACCCCGGCTGGATCTCCTTGCGGATGGAACCCGAATAGGCGATAAACCTGGACTAGAGTCTTGTGTGGTTAGTCAGGTCGTGGCCGACACCCTCGCCAGGCTTCCGCTTGAAGGTTGCCGAGATACATGACGTGTACATGGCGGTAAGTTGCGAGAGCGTGTGTGAAGAAGTACACCCCTGCAGGGTTAACATGATCTATTCGAATAGCCGGGTCCGCGGTTATGGACTTCTTGGATGCTTACATGGTACATAGACAACTTGAAGTGGTTACTATAAAATGCTCAAGACAAGTGTGAGTGCTATGGATGGCCTTCTCGTAGGGAGACGGGAATGAATCCATAGTAGTGTATTGTGTGGTGATTAATGGACTCGTGTGCGCCATATCACCTCAAGAGTTTCTGGTAGTCGTAGAACAGGATAGCCACAGGGTCAAAGCTGGCTTGCTGCAACTAAACCCCACATTACCCTCTTGATACAAATGCATGTATGATAGGATCTGATGTAAGTCTTGCTGAGTACCTTTGTACTCATGTTGCTTTATTTATGTTTTTGCAGCGGAGACTTCGGTCTTACTAGTGTTCTCATGGACTTCGACTAGTAGCTAGTACCTCAGCTACGATCTTGATCGGATGTTGTAGATAGTCAGCCTTTCAGCCTTTTTCATTTATAGATGTCTATACTCAGACATGTAATGCTTCCGTTTGTTGCTTGATTGCTCTGAATGTTGGGTCATGTGACCCCTGTTTGTAATAAATGCTATGATGGCTCTTTGAGCCTTATCTATATGAATTTTTGAGTTATGCTGTGATGCCATGTTGTACAACACATACTTGCATGTTATGCGTACGTGTAATGTGTATTGCTATGTGTGGGATCTGACTATCTAGTTGTTTATCCTTAGTAGTCTCTCTTACCGGGAAATGTCTCCTAGTGCTTCCACTAAGCCCTGGTAGCTTGCTACTGCTCCGGAACACTTAGGCTGGCCGGCATGTGTCCTTCTTCGTTCCTGTGTCTGTCCCTTCGGGGAAATGTCACGCGATGAATACCGGAGTCCTGTTAGCCCGCTACAGCCCGGTTCACCAGAGTCCTGTTAGCCCAGTGCTACAGCCTGGATTCACTCGCTGATGACCGACACGTTCGATGCTGGGTCATGGATGCCTGTCCCTGTAAGTTAGTGCCACTTTGGGTTTACGACTAGCCATGTCAGCCCGGGCTCCTTGTCATATGGATGCTAGCAACACCGTCATATACGTGTGCCAAAAGACGCAAACGGTCCCGGGCAAAGGTAAGGCGACACCCGTGGGGATACCTTGCGTGAGGCCGCAAAGTGATATGAGGTGTTACATGCTAGATCGATGTGGCATTGAGTCGGGGTCCTGACACCAGTCCCAAGGCTTCCAAGGTTCCTAGGTCCTGCATTAGCACCTGGCTCCTTTGACATAAATAGCTTCAAGGCAGACAATACATTTTTCAACAGCTCCAAGAACCCCTATTCAAGGGAAAGGATTGTATCAGATAGGTTCTGGAGCTATTCTCAGCGCAGCTATTATTCATGCATCCTATACAACCAAGGTCGCATCTTCCCGCACAAGCGCCTTGAGGTTGAAGCCATTGCTGGTCTGCCCTGCTTAGAGGAAGCACTGGATTGCTTCAGGCAAGTGGGTTTGCTGCCGTTTGTGACTGATGAAGAGCACTGGAATGAAGAGCTTCTGCTTCAGTTCTATGCCACCCTCCATATAAAGGGATACAACAGAGCTCCGAAGACTTAGATCCTGGAGTGGATGACCGGCAATGTCCATCATGAAGCCAATGCATTTGATATCGAGCTCACCGGCCTACCCACTCCAGGCGAATTCTTCGAGGAAGGCTATCAATTACATTCTGAAGCTATTGAGAGCATATTCCAGAGGCCTGAACCCAATATGAGTCAGATGCTCTCAATATTGAAGCCATTGCCCCATGATGCACCCTATCTGTCAGGACCCCGACTCGATGTCACATCGATCTAGCCGGTAACACCTCATATCACTTTGCGGCCTCACGCACGGTATCCCCACGGGTGTCGCCTTACCTTTGCTCGGGACCGTTTGCGCATTTTGGCTCACGTATATGATAGTGTCGCTAGCATCCATATGATAAAGAGCCCGGGCTGACATGACTAGTCGTAAACCAAAAGTGGCACAGACTTACAGGGACAGGCATCCATGACCCAGCTTCGAACGTGTCGGTCATCAGCAAGTGGGTCCGGGCTGTAGCACTGGGCTAGCAGGACTCCGGTAAACCGGGCTGTAGCGGGCTAACAGGACTCCGGTACTCAAGCGTGACATTTCCCCGAAGGGACAGACACAGGAACGAAGAAGGACACATGCCGGCCAGCCTAAGTGTTCCAAAGCAGTAGCAAGCTACCATGGCTCAGCGGTAACACTAGGAGACATTTCCCGGTAAGAGAGGCTACTAAAGATAAACAACTAGATAGTCAGATCCCACACATACCAAGCATTTCAATCATACACACAATATGCTCGATATGTGCAAATACAACAAAGCATCACAACATGACTCTACGACACAAGTACTTTATTTAAGGCTCAGGGAGCCATACATAGCATACACAAAGATACGGGTCACACGACCCAGCATTCAAGTCATACAGTCATACAAACTAGCAGCGGAGGTAACTTGTCTGAGTACAGACAACTAGTAAATTAAAAGAGGCTTGGAAAGCCTAGCTATACTACGTGGTCCTTCACAAGCTCAGGGTCACCACCTGGGTCTTTAGCCTACTCGTTGATGTCAACGTCTACATAGAACCCATCAGAAGGGGTTGCAGCGTCTTCTGTAAAAATGTAGATTATAGCAACATGAGTACAAAGGTACTCAACAAGACTTACATCAGATCCTACATACATGCATGTTATCAAGAAGGGTTGGTGGAGTTATTGCAGCAAGCCAGCTTTGACTCTTGGCTAGGCTATCCTACGATACTCCAACTTGAAATGGTTTTGCGCACACGAGTCCACTACTCACCACTTCAATACACTACCGAGGATCCACCTCCGTCTTCCTACGGAAGAGCCATCCTCGGCACTCACTCTTATCTTGAGGCTTTTAGTAGTTTCCATTTACTTGTCTATGAACTGTATAGGCAACCAAGTAGTCCTTTACCGCGGACGCGGCTATTCGAATAGATCATGATAACCCTGCAGGGGTGTACTTCTTCATACATGTTTCCACCACTTAGCGTCTGCACACGACATGTGCTCGGCAGACTTCAAGCGAAAGCCGACGTGGGTGTAGACCACGACCTACCTAAACACTTAAGCCTCTAGTCCAGGTTTATCGCCTATTCAGGTTCCATCCGCAGGGAGTCCGGCCGAGGTTTCCCATACGGCCCCGAACGATGTGAACAGGGTTCCCGAGATACCTAACGGGTATTCGGTACACCCGGCCACGTAACTACCGCATCACAGCCCACCCCTACGGTCAGCGCTGTCCA
>NC_057806.1:76989761-77000022 GCF_018294505.1 Triticum aestivum | reverse complement strand
AGATGAACCAGACCTGACACGACTCTAAGCATAGCAGGCATAGCAAGGTAGGAACAACACATACATATGGCTCAATCAACTCCTACACATGCTAGTGGGTTTCATCTAGTTACTGTGGCAATGACAGGTCATGCAGAGGAAATGGGTTCAACTACCGTAGCACACAGCAGTTTGAAACGCGTTGTCTTAATGCAGTAAAAGAGAGCAGGAGCGAGAACATGGGATTGTATCGATATGATCAAATGGTTGGTTGCTTGCCTGATGGTTCGATGCACTGATACGGTTCTTCGTTAGGGTAATCACGGTACTCCTCGGAGGCAGAACCTGTCGCAAAGGACACCGATACACAACCATCACCAAACAATGTGCAACAATATGATGCATGCATGAAACATGGCAATATGAGTGTGTTGGGCTAATGCAACTAAAACCAGAAGGGTTTGAACAAATTTGAATCAAAGATTCAAATTTGAAACTCAAACATGGCCTTTTAAAGTGCTTTTCCTTGTTCTGCTTAAAACATCAATTTAACTTGTTTGATCATGCATGAAAATAGTACAGATGGATAGATTGGATTTTTCTGATCATTTTTCATATATAATTTGTCCAATTTGGAGTTACATAATAAAAGTTATGAATTTTTGAAGTTTAAATCATATTCTGGAATTTCCTGATTTAATTTAAATCCAGAAAATCAATTACTGCGTCAGCATGACATCAGCATGACGTCAGTGGTCAACTGCGGCTGTTTGGGGTCAAACCTGACAGTGGGTCCCGCATGTCAGGGTGATTATTTTAATTAAAATTTAATTAAAACTAATCCTGTTTAATTAACAGGGCTGGGCCCCACCTGTCATTGACTCAGGGGAGTCAACCAGGGCCCACCCGTGGTCAAGGTCAAAGCCAGCGACGCCGGCGTTTAGCCGCCGGCGAGCCCGACGCGGCGGCGGGAGTGGTTTTGGCCATTTCGGCCACCAGATGGACCGCGGAGACCACCGGAGTGGAGCTGAGGACAAACCACAGCTCTTGGCGGAGTCCGTTGGGGTCGGGGTGGCCGGAGTTGGCGCCGGCGACGACTTTGGCGGCCACAGGGGTTCGGTCGAAGATGAACTTGGCGCTAGAGGGGTCGGTGAGGCTCGTGGAGTGGCTAGCTAGGTGCTGCGGAACTCGGTGAGTAAGATGGACACCATCTTGTGGCCGGAGTGTGGCCGGAAGCACGTCGGCGACGAGATCCGCGGCGGTGCGGGCGTGTGATCCTCGTGCGGTGGCTACACGGCTCGGGAATGAGAGAGAGAGGGTCGGAGGAGTAGCTAGGCTCACAGCGCTCCCGTAGAGGCCACCGGCGAGGTCGGGGACGAGCTGAGGCGGCGACGGCGTTGAAGGGGATCTCCGGCGACGGTGAGCTCGGACGAGGTCGGTGCGGTGGTCTCGGGCCGCACGAGCACACGGGGCTCGGCTAGCTCGATGAAGTAGAGGACGGCGGAGCTTCTGGACAGGGTGGCGCGGCGTGGAGACGACGGGGAGCACGGCTACGACGGCGGTGCGGCGACGGTGGCGTCGGCCATGGCGTGGGAGCGCGAGGGAGAGGAACTGGGGGCGAATGGAGGTGTCCAGGAGGGTCGGGGCGCGACGTGGAGCTCGTCCAGGCCATCAGGGCGGCGAGAGGGGGAGGCAGGGCGGCGTGCAGCTGCGTGGCGAGCTGCGGTGCCGCCGCCGAGCACCTTGGCTGCCTGCCTGGCAAGCCAAGCAGCTCGCTGGAGCGGTGGCCGGGCTGGGCCGGCCAGGTGGGCTGGCTGGTGGGCCTGTGGTGGCGCCAGGTAAGTTTTCCTTTTTTCTTTCTGTTTCTGTTCTTTTTAATACTTCTCCAACTTTGTTGAATTAAATAAAATACTTAGGCAACTCCTAAAATCACCAAATTACTCCTGGTCCATAGTTGGATTATTTCCAACATGAAACATTTTAGTTTGGAGATATTTGAGCATTTAAATATTTTATATAATTTTAAATGCCCAAATTCAAATATTTATGATTTAATTCAAAAACCCTAAGATGGCCTAGGAAAATGTGCACCACTTTTGGCAGAGGTTCTGAACCAAGACAAAAATGATGGGCATTTTAGAAGGGCATTTCAGGTTCATTGAAAAGTTTTTTAGTAAACCCTAGTTGGTTTCAGAGGGGACTGGGGGTTCTGTCATCCCCATTTCAAGTTTCTGATGAAAAAGTAGACATGATGCAACACTCTAATGCATGGCTAACTAGGATGTGACAACTCACCCCCACTCAAAAGAATCTCGTCCCGAGATTTGGGTTCCTCCGGGAAGAAGGCGGGATACTCAAGTCGAAGACGATCCTCCCTTTCCCAAGTTGCTTCATCCTCAGAATGGTGCGACCATTGAACCTTGAGAAACTTGATATTATGACGTCGAGTGGTACGTTCGGCCTGATCGAGGATACGAATGGGGTACTCTCGATATGTAAGATTATCTTGGAGATCAAGCGTTTCGTGGTCCACTTCACGGATAGGATCCGAGAAGCAACGCCTGAGTTGAGAAACGTGGAAGACATCATGGACTCTGGAGAGATGCGGAGGTAGTTCCAACTGGTAGGCAACTTCTCCTCGTTTAGCGAGAATGCGGAAAGGTCCAATGTAACGAGGAGCCAATTTGCCTTTGATACCAAAACGATGGGTTCCCTTCAGAGGGGTGACCCAAAGATAAGCCTTCTCGTCAACCTCGAAAGTCATAGCCTTATGTTTTCGGTCATATTGACTCTTTTGACGGGATTGGGCTGTTTTCAAGTTTTCACAAACGATGCGAACTTGTTCTTCTGCTTCCTGAATCATATCCGGGCCAAAGAATTGTCTTTCCCCGGTCTCTGACCAGTTAAGGGGTGTTCGACACCGTCGTCCATAGAGAACTTCAAAAGGGGCTTTACCCAAGCTAGATTGATAGCTGTTGTTGTAAGCGAATTCGGCAAATGGAAGGCACTTCTCCCAGTCCATCCCGAATGAGATAACAGAGGCTCGAAGCATGTCTTCTAGAATCTGGTTGACGCGTTCCACTTGACCACTCGACTGAGGGTGGAAAGCGGTGCTAAAGGAGAGACGAGTCCCCATAGCATTTTGGAAACTTTCCCAAAATCGAGAGGTGAAAAGACTTCCTCGATCCGAGTTAATTTCCAAAGGAACACCATGGAGAGACACTATTCGGGAGATGTATAAGTCTGCCAGCTGACTAGCGGTTATACTCTCACAAACAGGTAAGAAATGGGCTACTTTGGAAAGACGATCAACAACGACGAAGATAGCATTATTCCCTCTCTTGGTCCTGGGAAAACCGGTAATGAAATCCATACCAATTTTATCCCATTTCCATTCAGGAATAGCTAAGGGTTGAAGGGTGCCAGCAGGCCGTTGATGCTCTGCTTTTACACGACGACAGACGTCGCAATTAGCAATATACTGAGCAATTTCTCTCTTCATCCTAGTCCACCAGAACCTATGGCGTAGGTCCTGATACATCTTAGTACTACCGGGATGAATAGTGAGAGGAGATTCATGAGCCTCCTTAAGGATCAACTGCCGTAGATGCTGGTTCTTGGGAACCACTAGACGGTTCTCAAAGTACACAACACCATGATCATTTGTGGAGAAACAACTAGCACCTCCGCTAGCAATGTTCTCTTTGATTTTAGATATTCCCTTATCTCGCTTTTGGGCAGCGATGATTTGATCCGTAAGAGTAGGTTTTGCTACCAAGGTGGAAAGAAAACCTTGAGGTACAATGTGAAGGTTAAGCTTCCGAAATTCCTCATGGAGAAGCGGTTGACTTTGTTGTAACATCAAGTTGTTACAATAAGATTTACGACTTAGCGCATCAGCCATGACGTTGGCTTTCCCTGGGGTGTAGGTTATCCCTAAATCGAAGTCTGTGATCAACTCAACCCAACGTCTTTGCCTGAGATTCAGATCCGGTTGGGTGAAGATGTACTTCAGACTTTGGTGATCAGTGAATATTTCGCAACGATTACCGAGGAGGTAATGTCGCCAGGTTTTAAGTGCATAGACTACAGCTGCAAGCTCTAGATCATGAGTAGGATAATTCTCCTCATGTGGGTGCAATTGCCGTGAAGCGTAAGCAATTACATGTCGATCTTGCATGAGAATGCAACCTAGTCCTTGTCGCGAGGCATCGCAGTAGATAACAAAGTCCTTGGAGAAGTCTGGCGGTACCAGTACGGGAGCAGAGGTCAAGCGTCTTTTTCAGTTCCTGAAAGATGTGCTCACATTGTGGAGTCCACTCGAACTTCTTATCTTTCTTGAGGAGTTCGGTTAGAGGTTTGGCAACTTTGGAGAAGTTCTCGACAAAGCGACGACAATAGCTCGCTAAGCCCAGAAAACTCCGAACTTGCTTGACCGATTCAGGTGGAGTCCAATTAAGGACGGCTTGAACTCGCTCAGGGTTAACAGCAATACCTTTACCAGATATTACATGACCCAGATAGGTCACTTCTGACAACCAGAATTCACATTTAGAAAATTTGGCATAAAGGCGATGCTCTCGAAGTTTCTTCAACACTAGCCTTAAATGTTCGGCATGTTCTTCCTCGTTCTTGGAGTAGATGAGTATATCATCGAGGTAAACCACGACGAATTTATCCAAATATTCCATGAAGATTGAGTTCATTAACCGAGAAAAGGTGGCTGGAGCGTTGGTTAAACCGAAGGACATGACGGTGTACTCGTATTGGCCATAACGAGTAATAAAGGCCGTTTTAGGAATGTCCCCGTTTCTGATTTTGATTTGATGGTAGCCCAACCTCAAATCCATCTTGGAGAAGACTGAGGATCTAGCGAGCTGATCATACAGGTCGTTGATCCTGGGAAGCGGATATTTGTTCTTGATTGTGACCAAATTGACAGGTCGGTAATCTACAACCATCCGATCCGTACCATCCTTCTTCTTGACGAATAGGACGGGGCAAGCCCACGGAGATGAGCTAGGTCGGATGAAACCCTTTTTCAAGGACTCATCGAGTTGTTTCTTAAGCTCGGCTAGTTCTAGGGGTGCCATCTTATAAGGTCTTCTAGCAATCGGAACGGTTCCTGGAATGAGGTCTATTACGAACTCAACATCCCTGTCAGGTGGAACACCTGGCAATTCCTCTGGAAAGACATCCGGGAGGTCACGGACTACCGGAATGTCCTCAAGGTCTGGCAAAGGGCTGGCGTTAAGAGAATATAATTGTCGCTTGGCTATTCGGGTCAAGACATTGACTATCTTCCCCGAAGGATGGGTGAGTTGAACAGTCCTAGAGAAGCAATCAATTTGGGCATGATGAGCTGACATCCAGTCCATACCCAGAATGATATTAATATCTGAAGATTTAAGGGCTATCAAAGACGCGAGGAAAACAAGTCTGTCGACTTGGATTTCATTTCCATAACTTACCTTAGAGGTCTGCCATCTAGAACCAGGGGTAGAAATTTCCATAGTGGATGGCATGTCACAGAATGCAACGTTATGCAAACGAGCATAATGTTCAGATATAAAAGAATGAGAGGCTCCTGTATCGAAAAGAACAGATGCCGGGTGGCAATTAACAAGAAGCGTACCGAGAACGACGTTGGGATCCTCTTGAGCTTCTTCGGCAGAGATACAGTTGACATGGCCACGTGAAGCGGTGACCGGCTTGGCGTGGAATATTTTTCCTGTCGGCTTGCCACGGCCAACAGCTTTAGCAGACTGGTTGGGGTTGGTCTGGGGACACTCACGCATATAGTGACCAGATTCCCCACACTTGAAACAAGTCACGGAACTGGTACGTGGAGGAGCATTGTTGGTTGGACCCCCATAGGGCTTGGCCGGTGCGGACTGTTGAACAGGGCGAGGCGCCTGGAAGGATGGCCTCGGTGTGAACTTGGGTGGCAGGGCGGTGTTGGGTACCCACACGCGACGCTTCTAGGGACCAGCACCAGATGAGGAACCCATGTCACGGCCATGCTTGCGTGTTGCATCATAGTCAGTCTGACCAGTTTCAGCACTGATGGCTTTGTTGACAAGTTTCTGGAAGGATGTGCACTCATGCAGACGGAGGTCGCGGCGAAGCTCAGGACTAAGCCCCTTACGGAACCTTGCTTGCTTCTTGGCATCAGTAGACACTTCCTCAGTTGCATATCGGGCGAGATTACCAAACTCCCTGCTGTAAACATCCACAGAAAGTCGGCCTTGGGTGAAACTGCAAAATTCCTCACGTTTACGGTCCATCAGACCCTCCGGAATGTGATGTTCACGGAAAGCCTCGCTGAATTCAGCCCAAGTAGTGACATGGCCCGCTGGGCGCATAGCTCCATAATTCTCCCACCATAGACTGGCGGGGCCTTCAAGATGATATGCAGCAAAGGTGACCTTGTCAGCCTCAGCTACTAGCGCGGAACGCAGCTTGTGAGAGATACTGCGAAGCCAGTCATCAGCGTCGAGAGGCTCGACGGAGTGGTGGAACGTGGGTGGATGCAATTTGATAAAATCACTGAGTGACACCACGTTAGTCCTCTGATGGTGTGCTGTGTTCTGTTCAATACGCTCCAACAAACGGTTGGTCTCCCGCTTGTTTCTCTCAGCTTCCATCATAACCTCGGCTAGTGAAGGAGGATGAGGCAGATTTGCATCCCTGGCTTCACTGCCTTCGGCCTGCTCTTGAGAAGCAGGGTTAGCGCGCGTGTTGACCATCCTAGGTAAACAAGACAATGATTTAGTCAGAATGATAAAATTCCGACATAGGATACAGAATGTAAGGAATAACTCGAAATGCAAGATGATCATCCGTATGACATGGTAAAAACAGAAACTGCTTCTTTTATTCCATCATCATACACACCATACAGGGTTTAGTACAAGACCAAACAAAGTACTATTACGGTGAGAAAAGGATTACATCTCATCGTAGGCATTCCAAGCTCCCATACATTATTTTTCTACTCCTCCGGAAAGAGTACAAACTAGGTCATATCCCACGAGTCACGCGGGATGATAGACGACACAGCTAGTGCGAACTAGTGATACTACCACTAACTCAGACCGATCCGTAGTAGTCCTCGTAGAAGTCACCTCCATAGCCTGGAAGCTCAACATGATCATCCAGAAACAGACGATCTCGCGGAGCTTGTGGACCATAGGGGCTAGGATGAGGTCTTGGACCAACAGACGGTGGCCTGCGGGGACCGCGAGGTGGGGTGATGCCTCCTACATCACGCCAAACCATCACGTCTGGCAGAGCAGATCTCACAGGATAGAGATCGCGCATATCTGAATATCCAGCTTGCACCGCCGGTGCGAACCGAGTCAAAGTGGCCCAGTGGTCAGCACGAGTATTGAAGAGCTCTAACCTTAAGGCCCGATTTTCACGATCCTTATCCTCGAGCATCTCAGCAGTAGTGCGAGTCCGTGAATCCTCCTGAGTGGGGTCAGCATAGATAGCCTGGAGATACCCTTGTGCTCCCGGAAGTGATCCTGGCATATACCGAAAATCAGAGTCCCGAAATAAACCAGATCTGACTCGCATAATGGTCATCATAGAGTAGGAGGCGTCCTGCACAGCCATCTCAATAGTAACCCCGACTCCATAGGAGCAGTGAAGAGGCTCGGTGGATCCAGGATAAGATGGAAATATCCTGACAGTGCAGAGATACTGGCTTTGATTAAAGTCTCGGAATTGCTCTTCGACCGTGTACTCGGGATACCAGCGGTATCCAGCCTCAGTCATTACCCTGACCAACTTGGCAGTATGGCCGGGTACATCTAGGCATCGAGTCAGGCGAACCACTTGATTGAGGTCGCGAGTGGCCATCTGAAAGCACAATCATAATGCAAGGGCATTAGAATTTCTAGCAAAATTTCGGCAGCATAACAGCTGTAAATGCTCAAGAAGGATTTTGAGACATTTGACAAAGGATTTCGTACACACTCAACATCATCATATCAAAGTTCTGAATCCATTCTAACAACATAATGTGGTAGTAGAACTGAACTAGGCTTGTATCCATCAAACTTATAAGGTACTACTGATTAGTAACACGTGATCCTGATAGAGAGAACAGATCCTAATTCCTTAACCCCTGGTGGAAGAATAGACTGACTCAGATCAGAATGTCATAAGATAAAGGAGTAAAAAGAGCCTTACATTCCAACCCACAAACAATTCCCCTACATATAACTAAAGAATTTCTAGACTCAACATCGACCAGTTTGGCTTGGAGAACCTACAGGCAGTCCGGCTCTGATGCCAACGCTGTCAGGACCCCGACTCGATGTCACATCGATCTAGCCGGTAACACCTCATATCACTTTGCGGCCTCACGCACGGTATCCCCACGGGTGTCGCCTTACCTTTGCCCGGGACTGTTTTCGCATTTTGGCTCACGTATATGATAGTGTCGCTAGCATCCATATGATAAAGAGCCCGGGCTGACATGACTAGTCGTAAACCCAAAGTGGCACAGACTTATAGGGACAGGCATCCATGACCCAGCTTCGAACGTGTCGGTCATCAGCAAGTGGGTCCGGGCTGTAGCACTGGGCTAGCAGGACTCCGGTAAACCGGGCTGTAGCGGGCTAACAGGACTCCGGTACTCAAGCGTGACATTTCCCCGAAGGGACAGACACAGGAACGAAGAAGGACACATGCCGGCCAGCCTAAGTGTTCCAGAGCAGTAGCAAGCTACCATGGCTCAGCGGTAACACTAGGAGACATTTCCCGGTAAGAGAGGCTACTAAAGATAAACAACTAGATAGTCAGATCCCACACATACCAAGCATTTCAATCATACACACAATATGCTCGATATGTGCAAATACAACGAAGCATCACAACATGACTCTACGACACAAGTACTTTATTTAAGGCTCAGGGAGCCATACATAGCATACACAAAGATACGGGTCACACGACCCAGCATTCAAGTCATACAGTCATACAAACCAGCAGCGGAGGTAATTTGTCTGAGTACAGACAACTAGTAAATTAAAAGAGGCTTGGAAAGCCTAGCTATACTACGTGGTCCTTCACAAGCTCAGGGTCACCACCTGGGTCTTTAGCCTACTCGTTGATGTCAACGTCTACATAGAACCCATCAGAAGGGGTTGCAGCGTCTTCTGGAAAAATGTAGATTATAGCAACATGAGTACAAAGGTACTCAGCAAGACTTACATCAGATCCTACATACATGCATGTTATCAAGAAGGGTTGGTGGAGTTATTGCAGCAAGCCAGATTTGACTCTTGGCTAGGCTATCCTACGATACTCCAACTTGAAATGGTTTTGCGCACACGAGTCCACTACTCACCACTTCAATACACTACCGAGGATCCACCTCCGTCTTCCTACGGAAGAGCCATCCTCGGCACTCACTCTTATCTTGAGGCTTTTAGTAGTTTCCATTTACTTGTCTATGAACTGTATAGGCAACCAAGTAGTCCTTTACCGCGGACGCGGCTATTCGAATAGATCATGATAACCCTGCAGGGGTGTACTTCTTCATACATGTTTCCACCACTTAGCGTCTGCACACGACATGTGCTCGGCAGACTTCAAGCGAAAGCCGACGTGGGTGTAGACCACGACCTACCTAA
Organism: Triticum aestivum; assembly: GCF_018294505.1. Classification (NCBI taxonomy): domain Eukaryota; kingdom Viridiplantae; phylum Streptophyta; class Magnoliopsida; order Poales; family Poaceae; genus Triticum; species Triticum aestivum. The sequence goes on along the minus strand of NC_057806.1, from coordinate 76,990,396 downwards.
ACACTTAAGCCTCTAGTCCAGGTTTATCGCCTATTCAGGTTCCATCCGCAGGGAGTCCGGCCGAGGTTTCCCATACGGCCCCGAACGATGTGAACAGGGTTCCCGAGATACCTAACGGGTATTCGGTACACCCGGCCACGTAACTACCGCATCACAGCCCACCCCTACGGTCAGCGCTGTCCATGGCCTCCAGTAGGCTACAAACACCAGAAACTACTTGCAACTCCTGGACAGAGAGCTAGGGTGAATAAGAAGTCGAGCGGGGTCATATTTCAGGGCCCAATGCATGGTAGTAGCTGTATCTTAAATCACACATACAGATCTCAGTGCTTAAGGTCGGCTTCAATGAAACAACCCACCATGTACTCCTACATGGCCTCTCATCGATACCTTTACCAAATCGTGTTCACCACACCACTCTCATTTCCGACATAATCATTTCACTCTAGCCATCACCCAGATGAACCAGACCTGACACGACTCTAAGCATAGCAGGCATAGCAAGGTAGGAACAACACATACATATGGCTCAATCAACTCCTACACATGCTAGTGGGTTTCATCTAGTTACTGTGGCAATGACAGGTCATGCAGAGGAAATGGGTTCAACTACCGTAGCACACAGCAGTTTGAAA